>NC_056737.1:1662682941-1662697941 GCF_019279795.1 Protopterus annectens
CTGCTAAATTTCTGCATAATACAGTGTCTTAGTCTGTGGTGGGATTGTACTGTTGGCAGTATTGTGAATTCTACTCCTGGATTTGTGCTTCAGTACTTCTTATAGTAATATATACTTGCTAAAAGTTGTATTCCAGTGCCTGAAATTCTAGCCATAGGACTAGAGATCTAGCTTGTGATTTTAAAAGGCTGTGTTTCCTCTTTCATTGCTATTGTCTGTTCTACAAGCTATATAAGTGCTTTCCCACCCATTGTTTTCCATATATCCATATATCCATAATACTAAGTGCCCACCCAGCAAGCCAGTACTGCCCTAGAGTAAATCTCCCTTACTACAAATTGCCTCTGAGGGGATCCTGAGTTAATCCTACTTCATTTGGCAGATAAAATATTTATTTTATTGTTTTGTACTTCAGTTAACTGCTTTTATAGTGCTACTGCTTTATTTTTGCCTTTTTATTGATTTTGCCTTTACATAATTTGAAAGGTCAATAATACCTGAAATTGCCATGTCAAGGTAGTTTGTTTAAGTTGTTTTG
The DNA here is from genome assembly GCF_019279795.1 of Protopterus annectens. Classification (NCBI taxonomy): domain Eukaryota; kingdom Metazoa; phylum Chordata; order Ceratodontiformes; family Protopteridae; genus Protopterus; species Protopterus annectens. The sequence goes on from NC_056737.1 coordinate 1,662,683,480, forward strand.
CTGTAATCTCACACTCACAAGCAATCTTTTTTGGTGTTTTTACATCAAGAGGTTAACAGTGCCCTGTACAGATGCAAATGCCCAAAAAGTAAATTTTATCTACAAAACTACCATTAGAACTGAAACCTGTAACTTAGTGTGGTTAAAACAAAGCAATTGTGAGGAGACAAGCTTAAAACAGTTAGTGTGCACATTAAACAGTACTACTATCAAATACCAGTCCACAATCTACAGTAGCCTACCGAAATACAGATCTGGACAACATGGATATGCAATTTCCAAACGTCTCCATAGCCAGCTTGGTAGATTTGGGCATCCTGAAACAATGTAGCAATTGTCTCACATTCACAGACAATCATTTAGTCCTTAAAGAAACAAACACAGTATGTGAGAGATGCACATACACAACTTCAGTGGAGGCAAAAATCTTGCATACAAACAAGGCTGCCAAGAGCACACGCAACATTCTACCTTCATCCACCACCCATAGGCCAGCGTATTCTAAGGCACTTAAAAGCAATCTTCCCAAATTCAGAAACCTCCTAAACTTATAAATGGTATTGGCTATACTCAGCAATTTGTAAGCACACTCCACCAAAAACACACCACACACCCACACACACACCAGGTGCCACCCCCCAAGTAAAGAGTATTTCATAATGTAAGCAAAAAGATTAGCCAAGACTCTTGCCATGGGGGACTCCATTGTATGACACACAGATGCCCAACTAACCAGAACGAACAAGATAACAGGAAGTTGTTTATCTGGAGCCAGAATCCACCAGGTTACGCATGCACTCAGGTCACTGCACCACAGCTACCAGAAAGATTCTATCAGAGTCCATGTGGGCATAAATGGCCTGAGACATACTTCCATGAAAATAGACATTATTGATATCTCTGAAAATAGGTCTCAGGCAGGTATGTGCCTTGCATTGAGCAACATTCTACCTTCACCAAGGATGATGCCACAGTATAGATTAGTTCATAGATTAGTACTAAGCTAACTGCCCTTTGCAGCCATTTTTTTTTTAGCAGCCAATTATTGAATACTGGCTAAAACTTTATCCATCCTCTTTACAAACCTACTGACATAACAAAAAAGGTGTTACTGCTCACCAGGAGCGTAGACATCTGTGCCATTACTGAGACATGGTTCAAATCCACAGAAAATACTCTGGCAGTGCATGACTTCATCGCATTCCACACATTTACCCCATCAGCTGCACAGACAGGGACAAAAGGTGGAGGATTCTCAATCTACATGAGCAACAAGTATAACTCTATGTTGGTTAAATAGGACAATGCCCTGGAATTTATCCATGTGCAAATTACTATAGTCAATGTTCCATACCATATCCTTGCAAGCTATAGATCACCCTCTATTTCTCTGGAATCCCATAGCTTGTGCCTAGACCTACTGGAGACACTCACCATTAAACCAAATACCCTATTCATGGGATAGTTTATCTACCTGTAAAAACATCTTTATTAAATTATCACATATAACATTGGCAATCTTACATTTGTATAAATGAAAAACAAACCACATTAACACAATTTTAGCAAACATTATGCATCTCATATGTTAAAGATCCCAGTTCCAGTTGTTTTATCTCTGTTACTATAGTCACTACTTCTAGTAGAGTTGGTTTAGACTTTGATTCTCATTTTCTAGTAACTGATTCTATATCATCATAGCTCAAAAAGATCATTTCCTTACTTAACCAGTTTGCTCACTCAGTATCTTTGATAGAGCAGTCTACAGGGAAAGACTCATTCACACTCCTTACACCAATATTAATTAGAATACTTTCTGCTATTTTATGACTATAATATTCTGCATGGTTATTGACATTCTCCTTAAGGGTCTGCATTTAAAATCCCAGTCTCTCTCTGTTTCTTGAGCTTCTTTTTTTTTTTCCTCATCATCATTTATCTTTCTTCTACTAAAATACCCCTTCAAATTGGGTAATCCAAATCCACCTTGTACTATTGGAACAATCATCCTGTCCAACTTGACTCTTGCCATCTTCCCCTTCCAGATAAAATCATTCAGCTCTTTTTTAATTGCTATTTACAACTTTTTCTCTAGTTGAAAAAATATGCCTGATTTGTGGATAAAACTAAAGGGATTAAAACATTTTAACTGCTTGTATCTTACTATCCATACCAATATAACAATGATTCCAGTTTCTCAGCTTTTGTGTTATCTTTATCTTTCTCTCCTCTCCCTACATATCCCTTACATGCTATCCATTTCATTTATAATCCATACCCCTAAACACTTCATTTTACCATGTCCCCATAAATATGGATATTGCTGGACCAATTCATGTGTGGGTAAATAATGTACTGCTATTGCCTTTGTTTTGTTTTTTTTAATTCTGTTAAACTGTCCTGAGAAAAAATGTGAGCTGCAACATTAACATCTGGTTCACTGCAACATCCCTTTCTTGTTTTGTGGGTATAAAAATAAATACCCTCTTTAATACCAGCCATATTTTTTTGGCTACCAGTTTATTTATAATATCCTTGGTTTCTAAGGTCCTTATTTTTACAGTTCTAAACATCTAAAACAGGACACCTGAACAAAGAGGAAACTGAACAATTACTGACAGTTCCCCCTACACTGGAAAGAGGACCCCACAAGAGGACCCCCCCAAGAGAGGAGAGGACATATTACCTTTTACATTTTGCCTCCGCTCATATATACTCCTAATCAGCCTATTGGCGCTGTTTGTATCAAGGAAGGACTCTGTTGTTGTCTTGCTCTTGGGGTCAAATTACTCTGTCAAATGCTTTTTCGTGTCCAAGACCCACCTGGATCATCAGCCTCCACAAAACAGAATTGATCCATATCTATCAATTTTGGCATCACTTTTGCCATCTTTTTTTTTATTATAGACATAAAAACATGGTTTAGTATTGCACAAAGCCTCTTGATCATATAGTGTGCTAACCTACCAGAGGTTCAAACATACTGGACCTGATACTCACCAATATGGGGACTCCCCCCCCCCATTTCTTTCATTTCTTCACATCAGACTTCAGACTTTAAAAATCAACTCAAAAATCAACTAACCCCCCCGTAAGAGTTTAAAGTTAAGAACTATTCCAAAGCAAACTACATCCTATTAAGTGATAGTCTGTCAAAATTCAATGTCAAACTCTAAAAACAACCACACTGGTGGAATCCTAACCTTACTAAAATATATAATAAATGGAAAAAAGTCATGAATAAAATCAGAAATAACACCTCAAATAGTGATAGACGCTCTCTAATTAAACTAAATAGGAAACTAACAGAATAATTAAATACAGCAAGGCCAATTACAAAGTAAAGATAGCTTCACAGGCTAATAACAACCACAAGGCCTTCTACAGCTAAGCCCAAAACCTCAAAGGCAGCAGTGTGCCAAACTGGTGGTCAGTGGTCCACTTTTATGCAGCAGAGTGACTCAAACATCACCTCTCACTCCCTCCTGCCTCTCCCCATGAAATAACTACTAGCATAAGCCTCCCTAGCTATTAGCAGGGAATGAGCCCTGATAATATCCAGGTATTATCAAGACCACTTGAGTCACTTTTCAACTATAAGCTCAATACAGACTTTGTACCATGAGAAGGGAGGACTGCAATGGCTATTCTACTTCACAAGCATGGACCATTAACCAATCTCTAGGGGTTATGATTTGAACAATGTGACACAGGCCAGTGTATGGGCTTCCAAACAGGATAGAACTCAATTATTGGAGTATCAGGGCAGGGAACCCAGTGATAGGTCTACTATTAGACTAACTACCACGTTTGGTCGCAACACTGGACAGCTCAGACAAATTGTGGATAAATATTGGAATATACTGCGTACAGATCCACAATTATCAGAAATACTTCACAGGCGTTGTATGTTTTCATACCACAGGGGCAAAACAATTGGATCAAATTTGAGTCATTACAAACATAGGTTAGAGCAAACAAGTGTACAAACTTCATTATTTGGGAACAAAATAGTCGGGTGTTTTCCCTGTGAGCATTGTTCATTTTGTAAATATATTATGAAGTCTAAGCAATTCTCAAGTAGAAACACATCCCAGGTTTATGATATTAAATTTTTTAGCAACTGTATTTCTGATTGGGTTATATATCTGGCTACATGCTCCTGTTCTGCCTTTTACATAGGTCAGACATCACGTGCCTTAAAATTCCACATTTCTAAACATCTGAGTGATATAAGGAATAAAAGGCTATGTAGTGCCTTATACAAACATTCCATCAAACATATATCAGCTGATTTTAGGTTTGTGATTATTGACAAAATTCAGGGAGATCGAATTAACGAAACAGGATGGCATAGTATATTAAATAAAAAAGAAAGAAGATGGATCATCAAGCTGGCGGGGTTGTTCAGTCCTGGGCTAAATGATCATCTTTAGTTTATCCAATCAGATGAATGTTGCTTGTATTTAAATGGTGCAAGGATATATGCTTATATATTGTTTCCACTGAGGAAGGCAGTCTTACTCCCGTGACTGGTTTAGTTTATGTTATCATGCTTTTGGCATCTGGATGCATTTATATGCTGCCATTTGATATGGTTTTCCATTAAATATATAGTCATATTTAACCATACACCATTGTGCTGGGCTTCTTTTTGTTTTGAACAGTTCGTTGTTTGGCCTTGTGCAGTTGCCATACCTGGGGGCCTGTTGGAGAATTGGACCATTAACCAACCCTGTGAACTACAGGCCCATTAGTCACACTAGTCTAATATGCAAAGTCAAGCCATGGAATGAATTATCATGTAAATGATCAACACAGACATAGGCAGCCTTCAGACACTGAACCCTATACAGATTGGCTTTGTCAAGAGGAAGTGATGCCTACTAAACCTGGTGGAATTCATTGAGAAAGTCATCAAGGCAATGGATGAGGAGAAAATGCTGCATACCGCCTACCTGACTAAAGAGTTTGATACAATACCCTACTTGAGTATAGCCGACAAAATAACTCAACTGAGCATAAATCCCTTCATAACTCATTGGATAACCAGATGGCTCACAGACAGGACCCAGGAAATCAGAACTGGTGAGACAACCTACACTAAGTGACTGATCACCAGCGGGGTACCTCAGGACCCTGTACTGGGACCACTCCTATTTGGCATTTACTTCTCAGCGATAAAGGCTAATGCAAGGTGCTTTGTCTGACCACATTTGCAAACTGGGAGATATCAGAGTCTCCTCATACAGAAACATGTTATAAGAGGGTCTAACACAGACAAATGGCTGGTGCCAAAGACACATTTGAAAACTCAACACCAAGAAATGCACTATACTGCCTTTTGGAAAAACTGCCACCTCGAGTAACTACTCCATCGATAAGACACCCCTAAGAGTTGACCTGGTAGTCGGGGAACTGGGAACATATGTAGACAGTAATCTAGCCTTGGATCAACATGTGGCCAAGGTAGTAAGAAAACCATTCTATTTCACACATCTTATAAGTAAGCGCATGGCATCCAGGTCCAAGGTAGGCATAGTACCACTTTATTCACCCTTATCAATCTCATCATTGAGTATAATGCCCCCATCGGCATGTACCTGGTCAGACATATGCAACAGCTGTAGTGCCCACAAAGGTTCCTTCTCAGGAGAATCCAGGCCATAAACACATTGTCCTATATGGATCACTTTAAAACCATATCTCTATACTCAGTCTCTTAGAAGTTAATGAGAGGCGATCTTTGCCTTGCATGCAAGACATCTTTGGTTCCAGCTCTGATGGACCTTTTGCACATCTGCAAAATTAACATCATCAGAACAACTAGATCTAATGATCTGTCTTACCAACATATTTTATTTATGTTTCTGACATATGTAAGACATGTTGGTGAGACAGATATGTGTCTCAGAGCATTCCCATGCTCTGGAACAGCCCCCCCCCCCCCATCCATGTGAAGCACAATCCATCCCTAACCCTAATTAAGTGCAACCTTTACCAATGGATACATACATACATACATGCATACATACAAATGTTTCAAGCACGGGCATTAATGCTCTTCTAGGTTGCCAATATACCAAAACACTTGTTTGCATAATAAATTTCCAGGCTGTTCTTAAAAATATCTAAACTAGTACTTGCTTTAATGTAATCTGGTAGTCTGTTCCATGCATCAGCTACTCTGTCAGAGAACCAATTACTACACTTCTCATTCCTATAGAATCTTCTACATGGGTTGTCTGATGATTCTCTAGTACTTTTTGATAACCCCAAACATTCCCAGAGGTAGTCATCCCTAAATGCCCTCTATACCTGAATAAGATCTCCTCTTAAATATCTGTAAGAGACACTGTACAAGTTCAGATATTTTAGTATTTCATAATAACTTAATTTTCACTTCCATGGATGCCCTTGGTATATTTCCGCTGTACTCTTTCCAGTTTATTCAGGCTTGTTTTCCTATAGGGTTTCAATAATTCCATACTCAAGTTTGGGTCTAATGAAACTAACAAGCAATGACTCCATTATGTTTGATTTCCTAGACTGTATAAATACTTTTATACAACCTATAGTTCTATAACTATCATTACTCAATTGGTTGATATGATTAGAAAAACTCATAGCTGAATCTACCCATAGACCCAGCTCCTTATATGAGTCTACAGTTTCAATCACTGTGTGTTGTATTAAATAATTACCTTTCAGTTTATGTCTCCCAAATCTCATATGCTTAGTTTTTGATGTATTTATCAACATATTATTCTCCTGTGCCCAAATGGTCAATTTAGTCAAATTATTTTGCAGACATGCCTTAACTGGAACACTTGTAATCAGTTTACCCAATGGATGGGAAATTAGAAATTAACCCTTTGTGTGGCTCCCCCAGGACTATAACAGACACAGGCAGACAGTAATGACCAAAGTAATATACATCCCCCAAATAACCTTTAGATACTTCCTCACTAACATAACCCCCTACTAATAAACGCCCATGATACATAGAGCTGTAATTGGTTTGGGTTGATTGACTAGACTTAAAGGCCCATATGGTCATTTTCCTAGTATATACCTATGAAACTATGAAGGCACTCAGCCAGGAACCAAACCAGAAGACTAAATGCTGTGAGGCACAAATGCCAGCTGCTACAACACTGTGTTTTCCTGTTTGCAACTAAGCATTGTTGTATGTATTGTTACCTGGTTATTTAGATATATATCTCATTTATCTTGGAAAATTGCACATTATGAATTTTTATATTTTCTTTCTATGCAATGTTCACTAGAAATGTAGAGATGGAACACACAATCATGTTGTTGGAACCTGCTTATCTTTCCCATCACGATTTGCATGATCTACAAGTAATAAAGAAAATATGATTATATATACAAATGAAATAAATGTATCAAACATATATAAAGCAAAGCAAAACACAATGCATCATAACATTGTATTTGGCCTCCACCTTTTCCATATATCGATGACATTTGTGGGACATATTTAATAAATAAATTCACAAAATAAATTCACAAAGAACATAAATTCAAGTAATATGCCCATGCCTCTCAAACCAGATGTTAGAGACGGCTAAGGAATAAAACAGACTGCCACTAAGGAAAGATATATGACAAGGATGGATGAAAAATGTAATTACAAGAGGAGAAAGAAATGTAATTAATATTCCAAGGGCTCAAACTAAAGAAAAAAGTGGGAAGATACAAGCTTTCAAAGAACAGTTAAATTAAAAAGTATAGGAAGAGAAAACTCAGCGTATTAACTCCTAAAAATGTGGTGGAAAGTGAATACAGGTGGATGGTGAAAAGGTGCAGGTTTTGTGCAAATATTGTTAAATCAAATGAATGTCTGAAGTTATGGGAGGGTGCATATGTTGAAAGGAAGGCCACGAGTGTATAAATATCATTCAAAAGGATTGTAGCATAAAAAACAGCATTAAATTATGTACAGTAGGAGCCAAATGTACATTCACCATTTCGTTGTGCCATCATGTTTTGTCAGTGAATCGGCAGGACATGCCTTATGCACGTATTGCATGACATAGCATCTGTATGAATAACAGTTTGTGCATATATGTAAGTTTTTACTAATATTTCATTTTAGCTTCTGTACAATGTTATGATCTACTTGTATTATTACTTTATAATCAGTTATATTTTACTAACATGTTTAATGTTACGATCCTTCTGTATTCATATCTGTACCATCATATGTCCTCTTTTCTGTTTTATATTATGCTTGCCTCTTGGCTAAGGTTATGGCTGAAAAGGGACCATTGACCAATCCACATTCAATTTAATAAATGGTAAATAAATAAATACTTAGGGTTAACAAAAGTTGTGTCCTTCTCTGGAATTCTGATCCAGTGTTCTGGTGCAATTTTAGTAAATGTACTCTCAGCATCAGCTGCTGAGTGTGAAGGTTTAATAAGTAGGTTTGTATCTGATTTTCTGTGGGAGTACGACTCAGCCTTGTAAAATAAGTGATATATGTGGGGGAGGAGGTGGAGTAGTTATCATTTAGAATTTAATGACAAGTATGTTTAGTAAGAAAGATGTTCTTATATCAGTGAAGATCCATCTGGAATTTTTCAAGGTTAGACAGTGATGTTCCCAAGATGGGCCAAGATATATAAAATGTAGAGACTTATTTTCTTTCATTTGGAGGAGTGATGTATTTTGTGTGGAATGCAATCTGATAAGTGGGAGAGTGTATTCAATTTTTGGAAGTAGAGCACTGATAGCTCGGACTTGCCTAGCTTCCATGGCAATAATTTAGAATTTTTACATGCCATCTGAGCTTAGATAGTAATTTATAAGCTTGGGTTTGGATGTGTGAAGCAAATAAGAGTGCTGGATATAGCAGAAGCCCTAGGTATTTTTTGATTGTTCACAAAAGGTAATGGATGGATGTAGGGGTCAAGGATATGGTGGGGTTGAGTTTTAGCTAAGTATTTATTAATACCAAAAAGCATAACTGAAAATGTATTTGAATTTAGTGCAAGATAGTTGATTTGCATCCAGTCCCACTGCAGCCTGAAGTCGTTTTTCTAAGAGCCAAGTGATTTTTTTTTTTTTTGTGAGATGCATATGCTCTAGTGATGATGATGTCATGTGCATATAAGATAATGTCAAGGTTTGGAAGTTCTTAGGGGAGATTGAAAATTAACATGGAATATAGTAGAGGGCCTAAGATAAATCCTTGTGAAACTCTCACACCTGACAGATGGTTAGGACTACGTGTCTAGGGCAGTATAGTAGAGGTCCTCTTGACCGGGTAGTTTTTAAATCGTTGGTATACTTCATTAAAAACCACAATTTTAAGGCTTTTTAACAGGATGTTATGGTCCACACATTCAAATGTTCCTTTGATGTATTTGAACATGGAACTAATTGCGTCATCTTCCATATTCTTATAGCTGTTATTAATTAGTAAGAGAGTAGCAGTAGCTGTGCCATATTTCGGCCCAAACTCATGCTGTTTGTAATGATGGCAGTCTGTGAGAGGTAGCTTAGGATTTGTTTACATAATAGTTTTTCAATGATCTTTGTACAGGATCTAAGCTTGATAGAGCTCTGTATTCTTCAGCTGTTTTGGGGAATGAAATCTTTGCTAGGGTGATTATTGTAACTCTTCTGAAATGGTTTGGAGCAACTTTAGTATTTAGTTGAGGTTGAAAATGTTCATGAAAAGTGAAGCTGGATAAGTACTTCCTAGTTTACAAAACAGAGGGTGTATAAGGTAGGATCTTAATGAAGAATAAGAGGGAATTTTTATCTAGTTATTTTTAACTTCTTTTTTTTTATGATGGCTTTAAAGTAAACATTGGAATAGTCTAGGCACTTGTGATGCGGCAGTATTGGAGATGCTGCATTAATATCAATGAAGGATATGTGGCTACTTTGAGATGAGTTAATTAAAGTATGTTAGATACACTGTACAGTTTGCAGTTCTAATGGCTGTGTGTGTATTTGGCAATAAAAATTTTATTTCCACGTAGTGTTTTCACTGAATCATGTGACCCTCCCAGCACAATGTACTTTTGAATTTAAATTCACTAAGCAACAAACTAGGTTATTTTTGCTAAATATTCTGACACTTATTTTGTTTTAATGGAATATTTTAAACATAATGCCATTATGGGACAAGCTCTAGAAATGGTATTAATCTCCACCATATATTTCAGTCTACTTTTTACTCCAGCAGTATCAAACTGTTCTCCCAAAGGATATTTCATTTACATTAAAACCATGCACAGTCAAACTCCAGACCATCACTTTGGTCCCTTTGCAGGAGTAGCTAAGATGACCAACAATACCGTGTGAAGTAGAAACACATCAGGACTCCATCTCCATTAATAGCTTTCAATATCTAATGTCTGCTGACATAATCAGGTGAAGTTAATATATTTCCAGCCGTATTCATAATGATAAATAAACTCCATCATGTCTCATTAAATACCACAGATTGTTATACTGGACCAGTGATTCTGCACTAACCACTAGTATTTTTCAGGACACCAATGCATTCACACTGTAAAGCAACATACTGGAGTAGGTAACAGAACCATTGTCCTCTGTAAAGACAGTTGTAACCTAAATTCATATGATCAGTCCTATGATACTTATACTCACTGTGGACACTGCTCAAAATTCCCCACATGCCACACCAATACTCTTGTACCAATACCCACAAGAAACCAGTATAAACATTAATTTGAAGCTAGACAACAAGGAAAGAAACAGTAAACTGTGGAAACTCTGATGCAGTCAATGTTGAGGAGTGATAGGCCAGTGAGTTCCCATATGACAGGACAACAGAAGACACAGGATGAAATTGAAAAGAATGTGTTACAGGAAGATGCTATAGAGCTTTCTATAGAATGCCTGCAGGAAATGGAAAACAAGGGATGTGCCCTCAGTATGGAAGAAAAGGAGTTAAGAGAATACTTACTTGATTTAATAGACAAAGACAGATATATCAAGATCAATGAGAGAAACAGACTGCAGAAGGTTAATAAAACCCCAAAAGTCAGAAGCTTGATAAAACAAATGAACACAGTAATTAGGACTGTCCATAGAGATCCATGCAATATAACAGACGTAAACAGGATATATTACTGTGCTGCTAAATTAATAACTGAGTAAGTTCTATCACAGGAACATAGGGTAGCAAGGGAAAAGAGGGGGCAAAAGCGAATACCATCATGGAAATATCGAACAGAGAAAACTATAAGGCAGCTAAGACAAGAAGTATCATTGTTAGAAGATTATAGAAGAGGGAACAGATCAATGAAAATATTAAGAAAGATAGATGTGATAAAAGCAATGCGTGGTATTAGAACAGACCAGGATCTATTATGCACTATTGGAGATAACAAACTAAAAATTACAAAACAGGTGGAAAGACTTAGAAGATACGAAGATAAATATAAGGGAAAAACACAAAATAAACAAATTATTGATGACCCAAAAAAGTTTTATAGAGAACTGGTAAATAAGGTAAAAGGAATAGATAGACCACCAAAAAAATAGGAAGTAGATACATTTTGGAGAAGTATCTATGAAGATCCTGTGGAACATAACAAAGATGCTAAATGGATAGAAGAAGTAAAAGACAGAATAAGAAGTTTAAAGGTACAGGATATGAAATGGGATGAAATAGCAACTAGACAGATTGAAATAAAGTTGAGAAAAGCCTCTAACTGGAAAACCCCCAGGCCCAGATGCAGTACCTAACTTTTGGCTTAAAGTATTAACTTCTTTGTACGATGATTTAGCCATGAGTAAGAACTATTTATATATGCACCCCTAACACTCACCGCACTGATTAACAGGGAAAACAATGCTCTTACTTAAGAGTGAACCTGCAAGCTACCCTAAAAAATTATAGATCAATAACTTGTCTTCTGACAACATACAAACTATACACGGGAATTGACGCTGACAGAGTTTATAGTCATTTAAAAGAAAACTCAATTATGGCAGTAGAACAAAAGGGCAATAAAAGAAAGTCATATGGAACAAAGGACCATTTGTTGTTAAACAAAGTTATAGTGGAGAATTGTAAGAAGGGGAAGAACCTAAGTATGGCATGGACTGACTACAAAAAAGCATGTGATAGTATCTCACATTCATGGATAAAAGAGTGCTTAAAAATGTATAAGATATACCCTACACTGATTGATTACATTACAGTAACCATGAAACAGTGGCATAACACTTTGCAATTAAGCCATGATAAAGGACAGATTATTATACCAGGGATAAAAATTCAAAGGGGGATATTCCAGGGCTACTCTCTGTCACCCTTGTTATTCTGCCTTGCCGTTAACCCATTAAGCTGCTTACTTAACAGGCTAGGCCATGGCTACAATTTGCTTCTAGAAAGCAACAAAGTCTAGTGACTTTTCATCTTCTCTTTGTTGATGATTTAAAATTGTGCAGCTCATCAGATGAGGAACTGAAAGCACAGCTGCAGGATGTCAAAACGTTTTCAGATGATATTGGAATGTCATTTGGTCTTGATAAGTGTGCAAAAGCAGCATTTAAAAAAGGAAAATTGCAGCACCAGGAAAACATCAGTTTGGGACAAGAATGTGATATAAAAGAACTTGAGCAAGAGGAGGTGTATAAATACTTGGGAATTGATGAAGGATCAGCAATAAAACATGAACAAATGCGAATAAGGCTTAGTAAGGAGTACTTTAGAAGACTTAAATTAATCCTGAAAACAGCATTGACACCTAGGAACAAGATCCAAGCTACAAATCAATTTGCTCTTCCTGTCCTAACTTATAGTTTTGGAGTGATTGACTGGCTCCAAAAAGTGTTGGATAGATTGGATATCAAAGCAAGAAGGATGCTTCATGCTCACCAAATGATTTATAAAAATCAGTATATACCAAGATTATATATCCCCCATTCTGAAGGAGGGATGGGCCTCCTTGAAATTGATTACATGCGTAGATCTGCAATCGTGGGACTCCACACATATATATTGACCTCACAAGATCAAAATGTGGTGCAAGTTTTGAAACATGAGGAGAATAAATTTAAGATAACATCTCTGCTTAATTTAGCAGAAGCATATTAACGTCAAGCAGGAATGGAAATTAAACCAGAAGCAAATAAAAACCAGGAAGCAACTGAATGTGCTAAAAAAGAAAAGAAAGAATATAAGGTGAAGGATCAGATGAGAAGGCAAGAAATGTGGAAAAAACATAAATATAGTTGCAAGTATAAAAAACTTCTGGAAGAGCCTCATGTTGATCAAGAACAAATGCAGGAATGGTTAAGGAGAGGTGAATTTACACCAAGAAATGAGAGGTTAATATTGGCAGCCAAAGGTAGTGGGCTGTGTACACGCTGGTTTACTAAGTCCATTGAACATGTAGGAGAAACAGACAAATGTAGGTTTTGTGGAACCGAGTTGGAAACAGTTACACACATTATTGCTGGTTGCGATGCTCTAATGGCAGAGGGACTGTATACTGAAAGGCATAATAATGTATCGAGATTGTTACACTGGAGATTGTGCAAACATTATGGTATTGAAGTGACTGAAAAACATTGGAAACATGAGCCACAGAGAATCATAGAAAATGATGAAGTTTACATCACATGGGATCATCCAATACCAACAGTCCAAAAGATAGATGCTAGAAAACTGGATATAGTGGTCCAAGAAAAGAAGACAAAAGTAGCATTGATCATTGAAATTGCCACACCTAGTGACTATAGTGTCTTGGTGCAGAGAGACACAAAGTCATAAAATACCTTGATCTGCAGGCAGAAATGAGAGCCATGTGGAAGAAAGATACCCAGACAGTTCCAATAGTAGTAGGAGCAACTGGTCTTATAAAAAAGAATTTACAATCATATTTAGATATGTTACCAATTCATGTAACACCATATGAATTGCAGAAGGAGTCATTACTGGGCACATTGTGGGTACTGCGAAGAGCACTTTTGGCTAACATCAAAGAGTGAAATAATACTAATTTCATGAACTTTAATTGTACTCTGACTTAGGAATGGGGTCCATTCCTGTCATGGTATTAGAAACCCAAAAGATTTGGAGAAATCAAAAAAAATAAATAAATAAAATAAAGCTATATATGTGTGTAAATCAAACCAGCTGCTGCACAGGTAAACGCTCTAGTTCCCCAAAAAGTATATATAAAGCATAAAAAATGTGTACAAATGTACAAGCGGAACAGGAGCAGAAGTAAGAACTCAAGCCAGTATACAAAAATTCAAAAATATCCAGATGGTAAAATCCACAAGTAGAGTCCAATCAATATTAGTAAAATCCACAAAAATGTATTCAATTGTAAACGGATGAGCGCTTTCACTACATTAGCTTCATCAGATCCATATTAAAAAACACAGCAAATAGCTCTGTATATATATGACGTAAAATCAATTAACCAATCAAAATA
>NC_056737.1:1662707941-1662715441 GCF_019279795.1 Protopterus annectens
GATGACTATACACTTTTTGGTGTTTAGCTTGAGGCCATGGCTCTGGCACCAGTTGTCTGTTTCTATGAGGCCCTTTTGTAGGGTGCTTGTGTCAGCTGGAGAGTCAATTATGGTGCCTAGTTTGCAGTCATCTGCGAACCTGGTCAGCCACAGTCCTTCTGTGTTGGCCTGTACCTCCGAGAAATATATACCGAACAAGAGAGGTCCCAGGACTGAGCTTTGTGGGATGCCACTTGTAACTGGTTTGGAGTCTGACATGGCTCCAGCAATTCTAACCATGTGGGTTCTGTGATTGAGCCATCTAGTGACATAGGGGTTTATATTTAAGCTGGTGAGCTTATTTATAATGTCCGAGTGGGGTATTGAATCAAAGTCTTTTGCGAGGTCCAAGTAGGCTGTGTGGACCACCGTCCTCTTGTCAATGCCTTGGTGACTGTTTCAAAGAAATCGACCAGGTTTAAGAGGCAGGATCTGCCCTTAACAAAGCCGAACTGGGTAGGATCCAATGTCTGTAGGTCCCCAATATCTTTATTTATGAGGTCCATGATGATCCTTTCCATAGCTTTGCAGACCAAGCTAGTCAGGCTTATGGGGCGATAGTTTCCAGGATCCGTTGAGGCACCACCTTTGTGGAGAGGGACCACTGTTGCTGTACGCCACTCTTTGGGTACATATCCTGTAGTAAGGCTGAGATTGAACAGTAGTTTTATGTTTGGGTTTAGCTCTTCTTGGAGTTCATGTAGGATGCAGCCCGGGACACCATCTGGTCCCATTGATGCTGTGTTTTTTGCTTTGGAGAGGGTGGCTCTTACCTGAGCATCTGAGATGTCAGGGGGGCAGCACTCTGCTGGGATAGATATTTGCCCTTTTGGTGGGGAGGGGGGAGAAGTTTGCACTGAACCTATCAGCTAGGATGTTGGCAATGTCTGTGGGTTCGCTGTATTTTTTGTCATTTTGGACTAATTCTGAGCATATCTGGGAATTCCCACCCAGGTTCCTAACATAACTAAAGAAAGCCTTGTGATTATCCTTAGTGTCCTGTGCAATTTTTCTCTCGAAGCTGGCCTTAGACGATTTTATGAGTGCCCGTAGTTTTTTGCTAATACTGATCAAAGATGCCTTCCCTTTTTGGGATTTTGCTGTACCATGTAGTAGCTTCCTCCTTCTATTGTATAGTTTGTTTATGGCTGGGGTCCACCAGACAGGATGCCTGCCTTTGGAGGATTCGATCTTGGTTTTATTTGGGATTGCATGATCCATGCATTCCTGAAGGTGTTCATAGAATGCGTTTATAAAGGATTCTGCAGTCTGGGCCGTATTTTCCACAGGCCCGGGGGCTTTGAAGGATTCCACCTCGGTTTTGAGGAGTGTGAAATTTGCTTTAGAGAAGTTTTTCACTGTGGTTTTCTGGGCACGGGGTGGGGTCGGGATGTGAATATCCACTGAGATTAGTTTATGGTCTGATCTTACCAGTGAGGGATACACTTCTGGACTGGAGCATAGATCCCCTATGTTGGTGATGATCAGGTCCGGTATGTTTTACCCTCTTGTGGGAGTGGTAACAAGTTGTTCCATAGCATTTGAGTTTATATATTCTAGGAACCTTTGGGCTAGGGTGTTGCAGCTAGAGTAATGCTCCCAGTCTATGTTTGGGTAGTTGAAGTTGCCCAATATAATGGTGTTTGGAGAGACCTTCATATTTTCCAGTGGGGTTCCTGGATTTGGGAGTGGCTTGTCGAGTGTGTCATACCAGGCTGACAGGCATTGGATCCCCTTTGAATGACACCAATACTTAAGCCAGTTGTTGAAATCAATCATCTTGTCTTCATATTGTGGCATCATTCTTGGTGAGGGTAAGATGCTACTCAAGGTCAGGGTCATACCGGCCTGGGCTAGATGCTCAGAGATCTCCTCTATGTCTCTTTTCATGTAGTCCAGGGAGGTACGTCTCAGGTCATTCACACCAGCATGGACAATGACTGAGTCATATTTGTACTTGCCTTGGAGTGACCTGAGTGCTTGTGTTATGTGGCGGATCCTAGCACCCGACAGGCAGCTCACCGTGACCTTCTCCTTTTTCAGCCTGGTGAGCGGGACGTCAGTGTACCTGATGATAGAGTCACCTATTACAAGTGTATCAGGTGTGTTGTTTAGCCTTAAGGGCTGTAACTGTTTGGCACACTGGCTTTGTGAGCTATGTGTTGCATGTGTTTTGTTTTGGGGTAGCAGTTGCTTGGATGTTTGCTTTGGAGGTCTCTGCTGCTTAGGCAGATTTTTATTTAGAGCCTCCGAGTATGTTTTTGTGTGTTTATATGTTTGGTTTGCTGTCATTGTAGGTCTATGTGAGACTGGAATTGTAGTGATTGTGGTTTCCTTCTCCTCTTGGCTGGTTACGCCAGTACTGAGTTGAGAGAGCTTAGCCTCCAGTTTGGCTATATGGTTGCATCTCTCACATGTGTTGGAATTTGTTGGGAGGAGGAGAGGGTTGTCTGTGTACATGAGGCAGTTGTAACATTGCCTCAAGATTCCCAGATTCACCAGCTGGACCGGAGAGGAGATTGACAACTGACCTTTGGACATGCTAGAATAGTATTGGGAATTCCTTTATAATTGAAAAAAGGGCCGATGGGGGACAAGGTACTCAATGGGAGTTTGTGAGGGTGTAGTACTTTTAATTTTTTAGTGCTGACTTATATAATTGCTTTAGTGAGCAAGTGCCAGGCTTTAGAGTAGGAATAGGGTGTTTATTATGAGAACTAGATCAGTTCTAATGGAAAAAGTGAAGAGCAGACTTTGTGGAGCCAAGAATGATTTAAACCCAATTAAGTGGAGCTGCCCGATGCTGCGCTATGCGCAAAATCGCACAAAGCCACGCCAAAGCGGGTTTTATACAGGGGGACTTGAAAGAGCTAGAAATTGGCCCAAAACGGCCAATAGACTTCCAGATTCTTGTACTGGGAACACTCCTCCAGGGATAGATAGGCTGTTCTAAGCTCCCCACTGCCACTGGTGAACAAAGAAGCCTCCCTTTATCCAAGAAAGGAAATGAGCAACACAGGAACTTTCCAAAAGTCCGGAATACAGCAAAGCCTGTATTTGGACTACTCTAGGTCAGGAAAGACGGAAAACAAGGATAATTTTTTGTTTTTTATCTTTTTTGCAACAAACAGCAGGAAAATGCAATAAATATGTAACACAGGCTAGCGCACTTGAGTGTGTAGCCTCAACAGGTAAATGCAACAAACAGGACAAACTTTAAAAGTGCAGGTTCAAAAACAACTTTAAACAGTTTAAAACAGTTCAGGAAGCAGAAATACTTGCAGTTTAGCTAGATCGGACAGTCGCCCAGGTAGTAGCAGAAAAAAAAACACTTTTATCAGGTTAGCAGTTGTTCTTTTAGCCTCTCTGCTGCTAGCACCACTCTGCAGGACCACGAGGAGCTTGGCTGAGTAGTAACAAGCGCAAAAACCGCGCCAAAGTGGGTTTTATACAGGGGGACTTGAAAGAGCTAGAAATTGGCCCAAAACAGCCAATAGACTACCAGATTCTTGTGCTGGGAACACTCCTCCAGGGATAGATAGGCTGCTCTAAGCTCCCCACTGTCACTGGTGAACAAAGAAGCCTCCCTTTATCCAAGAAAGGAAATGGGCAACACAGAAACTTTCCAAAAGTCCAGAATACAGCAAAGCCTGTATTTGGACTACTCTAGGTCAGGAAAGACGGGAAACAAGCATAATTTTTTTGCTTTTTTTCTTTTTTTGCTACAAACAGCAGGAAAATGCAATAAATATGTAACACAGGCTAGTGCACTTGAGTGTGTAGCCTCAACAGGTAAATGCAACAAACAGGACAAACTTTAAAAGTGCAAGTGCAAAAACAATTTTAAACAGTTTAAAACAGTTCAAGAAGCAGAAATACTTGCCATTTAGCTAGATCAGACAGTCGCCCAGGTAGTAGCAGGAAAAAAACACTTTTATCAGGTTAGCAGTCGCTCTTTTAGCCTCTCTGCTGCTAGCACCACTCTGCAGGACCACGAGGAGCTTGGCTGAGTAGTAACAATGTTGTAGATTTGAAAGCAGTATTAGCAGCATAATTGCCTTTGGTGCAGAAAGCCATGGATTCTACTTCCTCACCATGTAGCTGGAGTGCTGATATTGCAGTGCCCATTTTGATTGCTGATTATTTGGAGCATTTTATGGGGGGGGTCTGCACTTCTGAGTGTGTCCTCCTTTGTATGAAATGTCTAGTAACTATGAACTTGTTGTCAATTTGTCAGTCATTCCCTACTGCAATATTAACAGCTTACCATATTTTTAATGTAACACAGGCAATCAATACTTCAAGGGCAGCAGGCACTGAATTTGTAGATGAAACACTGAAATGTTTAGTTGTTTGCCAGTAGCAGCCTCTTAATCAGTTACAGATCGCTTTAATGTGGAATTATCCATATGACTTTTACTTCTGCAGAGATTGTGCTTATTGACTGATACTGGTGGATTGTAATGTCAGAGGTCTGAGTGGCCTCTTAAGGCTGAAATGTTCTGAAATGGGCAGTTTTGTCAATATTGTGTCATACATTTTGTTTTATTGCTTAGTGGAAAAATGTTCAAAACTACAAATTTTAAACACAGGTGGTGCTGTATTATACAAGGAATATAATTTAATACAATCAAGAAGGTGAATTAAAGAACACATAGAAATATAATTCTCCACTGGCCAGATGCATTTTATTTGAATGTGAGTTTTAATGCTTTTTCTATGAATGTGAGTTTCAGAGGCAGAGAAGTTTACTGCTCATGTTAAGTCTGTTTTCATTGTAAGACTGTATTGTTTGTTAACAAATGGCTATTAGTGTTTGTGCTATTTTATTTCAATGTCTGTAATCATTGTGGAAATAAATAAGAAAGCAGTATGCACGCTGACTGGTTTGAACAGTGTTTATGGTAACTGGGGAGAAATAGCAAAGTAATGGAACACTGGAATGGCTGGGGAGGGGGCTGCTGCAGAGGGGGGCAGGGGGTTGCTGCAGGTGGGGCTGCTCTAGGTGGGCCCCAAATTTATTACCTTGTCTAGGGCCCCATTTGACCATGATCCAACTCTGATCTAATATAGATATAGCTATAGATACGGATATAGATATACAAGTAGATATAGATATGTATTATCATCAACCCCCTGCCCTTTGCCCATTTTTCTGCATGGCATTGATGTGTTGTTTCAACTATCGCTATCTGTCAGTTCAGTGCCAGTCTCCTGCCTTCTTCAACATTTATGCCTGACTGTTTCAGACAACTCTCACACAATGTCTACCTCTGCTGGATGCCCTCATTTCATCTTGCCTTCATCCTGGTTGCCCCATATATTCTTTACTAGATTGTCTTCTGCTTTTCTGAACATGTGCATGAACCACCATAATTGCTCTCTTTGACTTCTGCACTTATGTCCTCATTTCTTTGTCTATCCCATAGTGTGTATCCTAACATCCATCTCAGGCACTTCATCTCCATCACCTCTAATTTTCACAACTGTTCTGTCTTTACTGCCCATGTTTCTGTACCATACAGTAGTACTGGTCACACCACAGTTTTGCACACCTTACATTTTGGCTTCTTTAGCATTCTTCTATCATATACTACACCTGACAGTCTGTGCCAGTTGGCTGCAGCCCCTGTGATTCTAGCTTTGGCCTACTTATTCAAGCTTCCCTTCTTATCAAAAACCCATTCAGACACTTGAAGCTGTTAACCTGTTCCACTATCTTCCCTTCTATCTCAGTTATCAGCTTCTTCTGATTTCCCCCATTTGCTGCCATTGCAACTGTCTTATCTGTTCCAGATAAGTATCCAGTTGGACTCTTTTCTCATCTCTAGCTTCTTCTCAACTATCTGTCTCTCTGCAAACACTGAGTCAATTATTCTGCATCCTCATCTGAATCTGAACTGCTCATCTCCCAACTAACTTTCCACTTCCCTGCATATTAGTTTATCAATCACACTGTCCAGAACTTTCATGCATCGTGACAGGAGTTTGATACTCATGTACTGCCCACAGATGTGAATGTCCCCTTTATTCATGAACACTGGAACTAGAATACTGATTCTCCATTCATCTGTGATATGCCTGAGTACCCTAAGGATCCATTTCTCCCCATCTCACCCAGTATCTTTATCATATCTGTTGTGATCTCATCTGAGCCTGCTGTTTCCCTGACTTCATTTTCCTTAGTTCTGTCTGTACTTCTAAGGTGGGCTCCTCTTCTTCTCTCATCATAGGGTGTGTTGGGGCAGTACAGCTTCTGTGGGGTTTTCTTCCTTCAGAAGCCGCTGGAAGTATTCCTTTTATCTGCCTTTCATGTTCTATGGACCGATGAGCAGGTAGAGAGAGAGAGAACCTTTTCCCGCACTCCTTCTTTCTTTCGATGACTTCCTGAACTTCTATATTCCACCACTATCTTTCCTCATGTACCTTATTTCCATACCTGGCTTGGCTGCAAATCTGTTCTGTAGTCCTCACACATGCTGTTTTGTGGAGCTGCCATTAATATTCAACTCAAACTATTTCCTCTTCTTCTCAAGTTGCTAGAGCCCTGAGTAATTCCTGGAACTGTTATGCTTTCTCTCCAGTCAACTTCCAGGTCTTCAGCCTGTTTTCTGTTGACCACAGAGCTTTCTCTGACCACTGCTTGCAGTTGACTGTAACAACCAGTGGCTTATGCTGTGAGCTGACTGTTTCAGTGAGAATGACTTTCCAACTGCTGATTCTATTCCAGTGCCCATTCCTTACTAGAAATAAGTCTACCTGAATTGCATTTTAGCCACTCTTGTATGTGACCTTGTGACTCTCTGTTTTGCCGAACCATGTATTAGCCACCATCAAACCATTTGCCAGAGAGAAGCCTAAAAAGACCTCTCCTTCTTTACTTTTGTTGCCTGCAGTCCTCATATCCTGTTCTATCTGTTCCAATATGTGCATTCAGGTCACTCATTATCAACAATAATTCATGTTACCCTGCTTTATCTAGTAGGTCCTGCAATTGCTGTCTGAATACATTCTTTTCCTCACTATCACAACCTTACTGTGGGGCATACGCTGATATCATGAATACTGCCCTACCATTAGGCTGGAGGCTAATTGCCATGAGTCTGTCTCTAATTCTGATGATATCCCTCATTGCCTTCTAAAGCCTCTCCCTCACCACAATTCCTACACCATTTCTAGCCTATTCTCCTCCTGAGTAGTATACTCAGGATCCCAAGCCAAGTGGCCTTACTGCACTGCCCTTCCATCTTGTATGTTTGTATACACACACACACATATATATATATATATATATATATATATATATATATATATATATATATATATAAATACACACACACACACACATATATATGTATAATTTACCTTTACACAGCAATGATCAAAATGAAACTCGAACAGCTGGAGTTGACAAAATATAAGCTGACTATAGAGCAACTCAAAAAATGCAGCAACCAGTTA
>NC_056737.1:1662717941-1662892941 GCF_019279795.1 Protopterus annectens
AGCAATAGTGTAATTTATGGGAAACTGAAAGCAAATATTTAGAACAACACAAGAAAAGCAATTATTTGCATTACATATCTTGGTAGACGTGTTAAAAATGGAAATTGCAAGAAGTTATTTACAAGCCATATCTTAATGGACCTGATTCCAAAAGACTTGCTCTCACTTACACAGAGAGCAGGTCTTTTAGAATCTGGTTCCCATAGTAAGTTTGTTTATGGATAATCAAGTCCCTTACACTGACAACGGGTATTTTGTAATTAGGGTTGCCATATGTCAGGAAATGTTTCTGACTGTCAGGAAATCAGAGTCTCTGTCAGGAAATCCAGAAGTCAAGGTCTTTGTCAGGAAATACAGTTATGCTGAATACCTGAAAGGTATTTTGAATCATTCCGAGAACCAATAAATTTCTAATGAATGTTTCTTAAAATTTTACTGTTTCACTTGGATTTCTTATCTGCATTCAAGTTTGAGTCTCATCTGGGGTGCCTTTTGTGTGGAGTCTGCATGTCCTCTTTGTATTCTCCATGGCTCCATGGTGCTCCCTACCACACTACCCAGTGCCCCCATCCTGGTTTACCTTCACCAAATAAATACTGGAAAAGCACCCCTACTAGAGCGGCGCCCTAGGCGGCCACCTAGTTGGCCTATGCCAAAGGTCAACTATGTGTGGTATGAAAGAAAAGCCACAGCAGGGCTAACCATCTGGTGGAGTGAAAACTGACACTACATGATTGTCACTGCTGAAGTGACACCCTGATCCTATCTGCAAAAAAGGGGTAAAGGGGACTGTGGATCGATAGATTAAAATTTAGGATAAAACAATCATTGTTCTGGTTTACCTTTGTGTGTGTGTGTGTGTGTGTGTGTGTGTGTGTGTGTGTGTGTGTGTGTGTGTGTGTGTGTGTGTGTGTGTGTGTGTGTGTGTCTGTGTTTGTTGAGGGGGTTGAAGTGTATTTTAAATGTATACAAGAGCAACACGTTGGTCATAATTTCTTCCACTTTGCATCACTGTCAAAAGTGGGCTATGTTAAAACAACAAACTGAATAAATTTCAAATGCTCTGATGAGTGAGATGATGATGAGTGAGAACTCATATGATCGATATTGCTATTTTGAGGGGCTGTGCCCCCCACACCCACCCCAAAAATATATTCCAACTCTGAGATCGCACTACAGTGAGGAAAGGGCAAACTTTCTGATCTTCACTGTACTGCGATCTCACAATAGCAATATCGATCATATGCATTTTCACTCATCGGAGTGTTCGAAATGTATTCCATTTGTTGTTTTAACATATACCCTGTCAAACATTGGCATTGCACACAATACATGGGTATTCTGTTGCATGGGCAATATGCGTGGGAAAGAAACACATCATTGGTACAATGGCACTGTAATCAGTGTTGTCATCTCAAAACTCTTGTTGGTCTGTCTGAGTTCTTGACTGTGGTTCCATCTGTGTGAAGTCTACATGTCCTCCCGTATCTGTGTGTCTGTGTTTTATTCAGATGCTCTCATTTTCACTAACACCCCAAAGATATGCATTAGATGAAATGATGATCTTTCAGTTTGTTCAGAAAGCATGTTTTGCATGCGTGTGCATATGAGTAAAAATAATATTGAGGAGTGCCTACATAGATTTCTTGGGTAGTGAAAAAATAAGGCATAAAATGCATCATATAACATCTGCAACCTTAGTCTCTGGTTTGGGGGGGTCATCATTCTTGGCTATATAAGTGGCTTAGTAGAGTCCTCAATCACTTAATCTAAAACGGACTCCACTCAGAGGTTGGTGCAGAGATTGCTAAAGTTTGTGTTGGACCGGTAATACTGTGGTCATTATTTCTGTAATTTTCATCACAATCATACTCCAGAGGGCTATGCTGGAGTCACTATAGCTTGCCTGCTGACTGGGGACAATGCAGTCATTATTCTTTAACTTTCCTCAAAATCACACCTCATAGGTGTGTACAGAATGTCATCATTATAGCTTGTCTAGGGCCAGTGTTCTGTGTAAGAACAACAAGCTGGAATAAATTACTATAAGTGTTTTTTTTTTTCACTTCACAATTGAAATCAGATAAGTATATAGGTAGATATCTTCTGGGGTAGGGGAAAGGAGGCATTTTATATGTATAGCTGATAGCAATAGATTGAAACAAGTTGTCATGCTCTGTTTGTTCTTTCACTTTCATCAGAGGGATGCACAGAAGGTATCTGTCTGCTGGGTTAAATATGAGGAGGCATACCGGTGTGGATGTATGACAGAAGCAAATTGAATTATATGAATATGTTTATTTATCCTTTCACTTTAAGCTCAACTTAACACCATACAGGTACATTGAAAATCATTCTCTTTATTTGTGGGGGTTGGTGGTGTAGGTGGTGTAGGTGGTAAGAAGGCAGCCATCCCAGATATGATTTGCATGCCCTTGGTAGCATTTTATTCTCAATTTATTTAAAACTACTACTCAGTTTTTTGTAAGTACCATGTTGTCAGTCTTGAACATTGCACCATGTACATAACAACATTCTTCACTAAAAGTAAAAAAACTACCAGTTTTTATCATTAGTCATTTTTATCAGGCCACCTTTCATCCAAGGGTTCTAAAAAATGCTATAAAATACACCTCAGTGCATTTAGAATCACATATATTCTGGGGGGCTTAGAGGCTCCCTAGACTGCAGCATAATTAAATTATTTTCTCCACAGTTATTACAGTGCAGTATAGGCCAGTTAGGATGTGTTGCAATGATACAGGAAATGCTGAAAAGTAAGACAATGTGAAAAAACAAAACAAAAATACTCTGGAAAACATGAGGTGGCATGGATGGGAGGAAAACAGTGGAGACGTGGGTTGAATGCCAGGTTGACATTAGACAGCAGAGGTAGGGATTGCCATGGAACACTTTGTATAGGGATCATATCATCTAAGGTTGTCCATGCAGTCACTAAATATGGCATTTGAAAATTGGTGCTTCTGAATGTAGCTTGCAAAATGCAATGTGGCTGCCCTGAGGCCAGGGGTGTATTTTCATTATACAGGGGTTGTGGTTTATCTGTCATGAAACGGAAGGCTGCAAAGGTCACAACCATATTTGTAATAAGGGAGATATACAATCAGAGCACCTCTTTTGGAATTTGGTCCACTATGTTTGTGCTAGTTTGAGAGATGCAGCTTGTTATAAAAATGCATTATAGGATAAAATGCAGTCATTTATTCTTTTAGATTTATCACAAAGGTTTTAGGAATGATATTATAGATTAACAGATTCATCTTGAAATAGTAAATTTATTATTTCACTGTGGTAACTTGTACAACTGGATTAAGAGATTTTAGGTATAAGTATTCCTGGCAAGTAGAGTTTTGTTGACTTTACAGACACACACACACACACACACACACACACACACACACACACACACACACACACACACACACACACACGTATATACAGGTTATGGTCAGTAATGGACTCACCTTCTTACTGACAGCTAATATGAGCTGATTTCTTACTAAGTGTCCACAGTTAAAAATCCCCTTTTGAAAGTGGAAGATCATTACGCACAGCACAGCACAGATGTCTTCAATCAACACAACACACACCAGCTCATAAATATTGTCATATTGACGGTCTTGTCATGTGGTACCATAGCCAGCTATCACTTGGTATGTTATTACACAGATGATGCTGTTTCTGTGGCAATAATTTGAAATTATAGTCACTAGTGATCTGTGAAATGGTAAGCTGTTGTCAGAATCCATTGCCTAAGTATCAAGTCAAGTATTCCATATGTTAGAGCACCAGTTAATGTGATGCAGACAAAAACTCTACTGCACTGTTTGAGAACTGAAGTGTTAAATATATATAGAATATTGACAGTGTTCCCCCACAAATATATGCATATATATATATATATATATATATATATATATATATATATATATATGGGTCTAGGACACATGCTCGACTAGCATATGTCCAAATCACAAAACATCAAACACACATACACGAAAGCGCTTAACATCGAAAAACACTTCCGTGTATGTGTAGTTCAAAAAAAAAAATCTATGTTTCTGCAGGGGAGCTTCACCTCCCCTGCACCCCCCACACCCCCCTACTTTATTATTCTCACTCTGAGATCGCACTACAGTGGCAAAAAGGGAATTTTCCCTTACCCCACTGCTGTCCGATCTACGAAACAGGCACACATACATGGAAGTGTTTGTCGATGTTAAGCGCTTTCGTGTATGTGTGTTTGATGTTTTGTGATTCGACATATGCTATATATATATATATATATATATATATATATATATATGTGTGTGTGTGTGTGTGTGTGTGTGTGTGTGGGGGGGGGGGTGTATGTGTGTATGGTAAGAGAAAGACTGCTAGTGCTGTAGCAAGTAAGCACTGCAAAGCCATCTGAGTATGTGTGTGAGAGAGAGAGAGACTGTGTGTGTGTGTGTGTGTGTGTGTGTGTGTGTGTGTGTGTGTGTGTGTGTGTGTGTGTGTGTGTGTGTGTGTGTGTGTGTGTGTGTGTGTCTGTGTGTGTCTGTGTGTATCTGTGAATATGCATATGTGTCCATATGTGTTTGTTTGTGTGTTTGTGTCTGCAGGTTCCTGTGCAACAGCACTGCATGTGTTTGGGGAGCACTAGCGAGATTTCTTCTTACTGTGTAGGACTGAATTTAGAGACATGCTAATGAGTTCCTACTGAGATTTTGCTCAATCACCACCATCATCCCCTTTTTCTCATTTTCTACATGGGGTCAGGGTGTTGTGTTAACTGTTGCCATCTCTCTCTATTCAATGCCACTCCCCTGCCTCCTTTAATTCATGCCTGACTTTTGCAGGTCTTCTCTCACACACAATCCATCAACCTTTTGCTGAACACCCTTGTTTCCTCTTGCCTTCTTCCTGTCTGTCCCAAATCTTCTTTAACAGATTGTCTTTTGGTTTTCTGCACATGTACCTGAACCACTGTAATCTGTTCTCTTTGACCTTTTCTGCAATTATAGCTACTTTCTGGGACTTTAAACCACCGCAGGACTACCCAAATCAGCTTTCTTGGGACCTTGTTATATGCTTTCTCCAAGTCTAGGAATGTCCAATTGGACTCTCTTCATCTCCAGCTTCTTCTCAACTATCTGTCTCACTGCAAACATTGTGTCAGTTGTTGCATCTGGATTTGAATCCAAATTGCTCATCTCCCATCCTACTTTCTACTATTCTGCGTATTTATCAATCACCCTCTCCAAAACTTTTGTGCAATGTGACAGGGATTTGATATCTCTGTACTACCCACAGTTGTGGATGTCCCCTTTATTCCTTAAACACTGACACTAGCATGCTTATTCTCCAGTCCTCTGGAATAGGCTTTTCACTCCACACTGCATTTCCTCCCCTATCTCACCCTGCATCTTTATTACACCTGCTGTGACCTCATCTGAACCTGCTGCTTTCCCTGACTTTATTTTCGTTAGTGCTATTCTTACTTCTTCTATGGTGGGCTCCTCCTCTTTTCTCATTGTAGGCTGTGTCTGGAGCAGTGCAGTTCCTGTGGGGTTTTCTTCATTTAGATGTTGTTGAAAGTATTCCTTCCATCTGGTATCATGTTGTTACTGACATCCCTTATGGACGGTGTCTGACTATCTTCTTTATCTTTCTGTATTTGCTTTGCAACCTGATAAAGTTTCTTTGTGCTATCTATCTACTTACTTTGCAGATACTGGTAGAATGCCAATGATGCCTTGTTATTTGCTGTTGCAACTCCTTTGTTAGCCAACCAGTATTCCTTTCTAGCCTGGTCCATCTTTTCTATTTCCCACTCTTTCCTGTACTCCTTCTTTCTATTGGTGACCTCCTGGACTTCTGCACTCCATCACCAGCTTTCCTTATGTAGCAGTTGCTCAGTGTAGCTCTTTAATTGTCTCTGATTCACACTTTATTAGCACAGAGCTATTAAGGTTCACCAGCTAATCCATAGGAGCACCACAGCTATAGTTTCTCTGAATCCTCACTGATGTCTATGCTAGTAGTAACATAATAGTGTGTGTGTGTGTGTGTGTGTGTGTGTGTGTGTGTGTGTGTGTGTGTGTGTGTGTGTGTGTGTGTGTGTGTGTGTGTGTGTGTGTGTGTGTGTGTGTGTGTGTGTGTGTGTGTGTGTGTGTGTGTGTGTGTGTGTGTGTGCAATTCTGATACTGCAGACTGTACTGAAACAGAACATATTTTACAGGCTTCATAATACTTAATTCTGGATGCACTGTATTTGCAGAAACAGATGGAAAGAAAAGGCAACTTACAGACATAAGGCTGACATACTTGCTAAGAACTATATGTTGAATGGACAAATCTACAGGACAGGCATGTGAAGATAAGTGAAGGTTGCCAGCCTAGCCAGATAGAATTTTGTAGATAATTCTGTCATTTGTAAATATTAATATAAGCCACATGCTTGTTCTCTTAAATGGGAAAAAATGGTGTTAAATATGGAACTGCAAAAATGTAACAAGAGTGCACTCTGCTGTAACAAAGCTGATAAGTCAATTCTTTGAGGTCAAAACTCCGAGCCGAGATGTCTAGATAAAGGCATTCTGCCTATTGTTTTGAGGCCAGAGTTAATGGCTAGAATTTGCATGTATAATTTCTTTTATTGCTTTGGTTCCTGACAAGTTGCAAGATCAAAAGGGCTATCGACCTCTGAGAGTCTGTTAGCCTGGAAACCAGAAAGAAATTATGTAATCTGAAATTAATTAGTGATACTGTGTTATCAATTTAAGGACAGAAAGAATGAGAGCATTTGAGCATTTGTCTTGAGAACATCCAACTCACCACTCTGCCTGTGTCTATATGTAAGTAGAATTTTAGAACTGTGTTTTCTCTTAGAAACAGCTAGGAAATATGAAGATTAGACTAAGTGTTTTTCTGTGTTGATGTCAGAACTTTTCTACTGTATTATTTTAAGTATTTCTCTGTGATCTCTGAACTCTTGCCTGGCACTGTGTAGTAAGTATTGTCTTGCATTTTTAGTATTTATTATTAGATATTTTTAAACCTTTCAACTGTGGCTGTTTTGTGTAGAGATAATTTAAGCTCTAAGAGTACATTGCATGTATATAGTGATACTATACCAAGTCACTCCAAATAAGTCTTGACTGTTTGGTTGCACTTACCATTTGGATAATACTATTGCACAGTATAATTGGACACCCTTTCATAAGGGCCTTTGAGTAGCTGATAAATATTAGGTGGGTAGTGGCAGTGATTTCTACCGTATAATCTGGGTAAAAGGGGCACAGCTGGAGAACCTGTGCCAGCCTTCCCCAGGATTGTCTATGTGGTTGTATAAACTGTTATCTCAAAGTGTGTGTGTCAGCTACTTGGGCAGGGACATGAAGCACTGGTTGGACAGAGAGGGTGCTGGAGGTTTTAGCTTGCCCACCAGGCTGAGATCTGGACCCTATAGCTGTCCTAAATAATACCAGTATCTCTATAAACCTAAAATCCCATTACCTCTTAATAAACCTAGATTATTTTATTAGTCCCTAAACCTAAAACTCTGTTCCCTGATTCTAGTATTTGAATTTGTGAGTACCTATTCAATCATCTAGGCTCTATTTAAAGGATGATCATGTATTACACTGCTTAATCAACAGGGGCAGTCTGTTCCAAAGGTGGCGAGGCACCACATAATGAATCCCTCTCCACTTCATCTTTTATTTACCTGCTGGTGAAGATTTAGGTTCCCTGATTCTAGTATTTATGAAACTATTAGACTTGTGGTGATGCAAGGATTCATGGCAACTGAGTCTCTAATGGCACACAAGGCAAGGCATAAATCTCTCTTCAGCAGTCTGTAAGAAACTATACAAAGAGACAGTGCTTCCAGATTTCCTGGGAAGCTCACTGTCTTTAAGCCAGAAGTCTCAACCTCAAAATGCACACACTCGAGGCTCTCCTCAGCATGGAGAAAATCAATGTTTGTGCAGCGACGGAAACCTGGTTCAAGGCTCAAGAGAGCACCCCAGCACTGCCAGGTTACAATTCATATCATACCTTCCGACCTCAGTTACCGGATCACAGTACAAAGGGCAGAGGTGTATCCATATTCATCAAGGATACCCATATCTCCAGGTTAGTAGCGCAGCATGATGCCCCCGAGATCATCCATGCGCAACTACCAGCAGGCAAAACCACATTTCAAGTCGTAGCCGGTTATAGATCGCCCACCATGTCCCAAGATGCTCACTCTGCATTCCTTGAAACATTGGAATATATAAAGGTCCTACCCAACAGCATAATCTTGGGTGATTTCAACTACCCTGGTATAGACTGGGCAAACTACCAATGTTCCAACTCCTATGCTCAGAGATTCATAGAATTTATAAATTCAAATGCCCTTGAACAACTAGTATGTTCTCCCACTAGAGGGGACAACATATTGAATTTAATCATCACAAATATGGGTGCTCATTATACCACACCTGTTATCTCCCCCTCCTTGGTCAGATCCGACCACAAACTGATAATCCTGGACATCCTCACCCCTCCACCTCCCCCAGTCAATGAAGCCATAGTCAAAAACCTCTCCAAAGCAACCTTCAAACTACTTGCATCCTAAGTGGAAAGCTTCACTATTCCCTTGCAGAAGGATAATGATATCCAGGATGCGGAATCCTACACCAAGGCACTCTATATGCATCTTCAGGATTGCATGGACCGTGCTATCCCAAATAAAACCAAGACTCCTTCCTCAAGCAAGAAGAAACCAGTCTGGTGGACCCCGGCCATAAGCAAACTTTACAATAAAAGGAGGAGACAAAAAAGGCCAAATCTCAAGTAGAAAAATCATCCCTGATCAGCATTAGTAAGAAACTGAGAGCCCTCATCAAGTCAACTAAATCTAATTTTGAAAAGAAAGTTGCCAAGGATAACCATAAGGCCTTCTATGGCTACATCAAAAACCTAAATGGCAATGCTCAGGTCTGTTCTGAGCTAGTACAAAATGGAACAAAATACACTGACCCTTCTGACATTGCCAACATCTTGGTTGACAGGTTCAGTGCAAATCCCCCCCCCCCTCACCACCTACAGGGCCTATTACCATTCTAGGGGATTGTGTAAGTCCAATTATTACTGATACGTTGGTTAACAAGGATCTATCTAAAGCTAAAACCACTGCCTCCATGGGACCAGATGATGTCCCAGGCTGTGTCATAAGTGAGCTCCAAAAGGAATTAACCCCGCATCTTAATACCCTGTTCAGTCTCAGCCTCTCCACAGGATATGTGCCCATAGAATGGCACACGGCAATGGTGGTCCCACTACACAATTGTGGGGCCACAACTGACCCTGGGAACTACTGACCAATAAGCCTGACCAGTCTGATCTGTAAGGCTATGGAGTGAATCATTATGGAACTCATAAATGGAGAGATTGGGAACCTCCAGTCACTGGACCCCACACAGTTCGGCTTCGTCAAGGGCAGATCATGCCTCCTGAACCTGGTGGATTTCTTTGAGACAGTTACTCAGGCTATAGATAAGGGAAAGGAGGTACACACGGCTTACCTTGACCTTGCTAAAGCATTTGACACCATTCCCCATTCAGGTATTATTGACAAGCTCACTAGCCTGGGCATAAACCCGTATGTCACAAGATGGATTGCAAACTGGCTCTCAGACTGATCCCATAAAGTAAGAGTAGCGGGATCTATGTCTGAATCCAGACCAGTAATGAGTGGTGTGCCTCAGGGCTCTGTCCTGGGGCCCCTCCTGTTTGGCATATACTTTTCAGAAGTACAGGCAAGCACTGAAGGGCTGTGGATGACTATGTTTGCGGACGACTGCAAACTGGGTGCTATAATAGAGTCTCCGGCCGACATGGAGATCCTCCAGAAGGGCCTAAATGAGACTGATGCATGGTGTCAAAGCCACGGTCTCAAGGTAAATGCAAAAAAATGCATAGTAATCCCCTTTGGAAAAAACAGAGTACCCACAAACTACAACATAGGAGGTAATCCCCTGAAATCTGAAGAAGAAATAAGGGATCTAGGGACCCAAGTAGATAGTCAGCTTTCCTTTGATAACCATGTTGCCAAAGTGGTTAGAAAATCCTTCTATGTGACCCATCTGATTACGAAAGGGTTCGCATCAAGATCTAAGGATGTAATGGTGGCCCTCTACTCTTCCCTCATCAGACCCATTATTGAGTACAATGCACCAATTGGAATGTATCTGGCTAGACATCTCCAGCAGTTAACCAAGAGGATTACTGGCCTCAAACAGTTGCCCTATGCAGCACGATTGAAAAAGCTAAGACTGTTCTCTTTTGCATACCGCTTTCTCAGAGGCGATATCTGTCTAACGTACAGAGCCATGTCCAACCCAGAATTGTTGAACATGCTCCATCTAAGCAAAACCAAATCTACTCAAGCTACACACTCTAGGGATATAAACCTCAACACAACAATGAATAGAACATGCTGTAGGGATAGATTCCCTTCACAAAGACTTCCCTTACTATGGAACAAGGTCCCATTCTACATAAGATAGAGCCCTCACTATCACTCTTCAAGAGGAACCTTGATGAGTGGATGGGTAACAGAAAGTTCACACCGGGGATCACACCAACAGCACTACTAGATAGGGGCTAAGGGTACTAGCTGCTAGTATAAGGGTCTAGGGAACTACTAAAGGGGCAGTGAATACCGCATAACGTGGCTGGGCTAATATATGCCTTTGGGCAGATAGCCCAGTACCAACCCATGAACCTATGTTCTTAGTTAGGTACCTCTGTATTCTTTCTAGCTGTTTGATATGTCTCATGGGGTAGGTCCTGAAGGGAGCACTGGTGAGTTGTACTCAGTAAATGGCCTAACCAATGCTGAATATAAGTGGGACCATGGCAACTTTAGATCTGGATGATATTCCACTGGTACTTAATTTTACTAATGATGGTATTCCATTCATAGTCAGCTTCACTAATCTGGAATGCATTCCATTGGTAACTATCTTCAATACGTACAAGGATATTTTGACTGCTGTTGCCACATGATGATGAAAAGAAAGGAAATTATCAATCCATGTTCCAGGGTCTCTAATTATATTGGATTCTGATGATGATGATGATGATGAAAAAAATGTACATATTCTTTCTCATTATTGGCTTGCTCATATGACAATTGTTTAACTTTTACAGCTTGACAGAGTAGTTGCTTATGTACTGTTGCTTGGTCCACATAGAACCAATGTATTAGTGTATGAGTGCTATCTTGTTTTTGTGTTCCCTGAGATAGCAACCTCCTAGAGAAATAGCAAGGCAGATTTATCACTGTTTCTGATTGTTCTTTCACTGAGGTGCAGTGACTTTATACTTCCATCTTGGCCTTCAGTCCAAGCTTGAATCCTGCTACCACAAGATCTCCAAATTTGCAACTAATTCAAAAAACTCATCCCACCACTGCCACTCCCTCCTTACACTCAAATGGCTTGAACTACCGAACTACCTCAGTTACCTAAGCACAAAATGAACCTGTAACTGCTGTGAAGGTGCACTGTTACAAAGAACAAAATCCAAAGAGAAAAGCAGTGACACCACCACAGACAACTGGCAAATTTGTTAAAATCCAACAAAAAAGATGAACACAAATCTTTTACTAAAAACTTGAGACATAAAACGTGGCAAGACAAAAATAAAATCCCTTTCAAATGATAAGCGCTTTCAGAAATACCTCCCTCAGATCGTAAAGGGAAACAGGAACAACATGCTTTTAAAAGATATGCACAACCAGTCAGCTTCAGTTTGTTCTGCCAAAGAACCAATTGGAAAACCGCCAATCAACAAGCTTGAAGAGAAGTACTTATTTGCATAAACCAATCATCAGTCAGAATATCACAAGCCAATCACAGCCAGGTATCATCCTTGAGCTCCAATCAGAAAACTTGCCAATCAGAGCACTAAAAAGAAAACACACCTTCACATCAACCAATGGCTGTTCTCCTATGCTTTAGAATAGGTCTCAGAGGAGCTGATGACTGGTTTATGCAGATAAGTACTTCTCTTCAAACTCATCTTTAAACCTGCCAACTGCCCAGCTCTCGCTAATTCCTTAAAACCTTACGTTCTCAACCACTCACTCAGATCCAAAAACCAAAATCTCCTTCAGGTCCACAAACCTGCACGACCTCCTGGCCATCTACTGCTGTCCCACTCCTTAGCTAAACAGTGGAACTCTCTACCCACACACCTACGCAACCTACCTAACCATACACATTTCAAATCTCAGCTACTCTCTCATCTTTCTTCCAAATGGGAATACCCTTGCCACACTCCAAGTTAAACCCCTCCCCTCCTCATTCCACCTTGCACTGACTCATCCAGCTACCTCTACTATTATTTCATCCCACCCAAAACAATCCCTCACCTACTAAAAACAAATTTTCTCTCTAATATCTATTGTACTATACTCTCCAATCTCAAATATACTATTACCCTCTCCATGCATAATATTTTCCTAACCTATTAATGGCTAGTAGCTATATATTTTGAAATGTTAAACCTACAATTGAGATTATAACAAAAATATTCACTTTATGTAACTGTTGAAATTTCTGTACTGAATTATGTCTTTTCATTTTTGTAACATTGTGACAAGCCACTTGCAAATATTATGGAGCTTATCTGCAAATGTTTAATTAGCAGTATGAACTATGTCCTTTTGTAACATATGAAATGTAACTTGCAATTATTGTGGAGCTTTTCTCCCCGGGCCTCCACTGAAAATGGGCTCTTCTTGGCTCAGTGGATTCCCCGATATTCAAACTAAATAAATAAATAAAATAAATAAAAGGGAGTAGGGGTTCAGAAGGAAATCCATTTCCTGGTATTTTCATTCATACTATGTTTGTTCATAAATTGTATAGGCTCGTGTATTTGTGCTATGAACTATGGCGGGCAAATGCAATCTAAACAAATGCATACATTTTTAAACTTGCAGAAGAATCTGTACAGTTGGCCTTGAGCACAGGCAAAGTAGCATGATACCAGCCCCTGTTCAAAACAACCATGGCTGTGGCAGACACCCTACAGAGAAGATGGCTTTCTGCTTTGCCCCACCCATGGTCTAAACAATCAGCCAAGAGAGCCTTTGGGGGGGGCTCTCTGAATGG
Source organism: Protopterus annectens (assembly GCF_019279795.1). NCBI lineage: Eukaryota > Metazoa > Chordata > Ceratodontiformes > Protopteridae > Protopterus > Protopterus annectens. The sequence goes on from NC_056737.1 coordinate 1,662,731,120, forward strand.
TTATCTGTATCATGAGTGGGACAACAAGAAGCAGAAACCTGCGAGCCTATAAAGGTGTAGTGGCCATAGTATACATCATAGTCTACAACTGGCAACATTGCAGTGCCTTTAAGGTGGTCCTATTGCCTAAATGAAGTTCTCCCTGACAGTCTGGATTCTAGTAGGTATTTTTTCCTGGCAGAAGACAATCATATATAATGAGCAGCAGTCATGGCTTTGTAAAGCTAAAGTATATTTATGTAAAAGTACATGGATATACTTTACAGTGGCTGGCTACTTTCTGTGCGAAACAAGGTTGAAATAAGTTGATCAGTGACTGTGGGCATTATTTTTTATAGTTGAACATCTGAGGTTTTCATTGTAAACAGAGTCACTATAATTGCCTGCAACTGATTAGCAAGATGGTTTACTATCAAAAGCTTGAAATACACTTCTTCATTTGTTTGATACAATGAAATAAAACATCAAAAATGAAAATGTTTTTACATCTACATATCGAATATCCTTTCTCCGACGTCCACATTCTACGTTATTCAACATAGCAAAAGGTGACATCAGACACTACTTTATTCAATTTAATGTGCTGTGAGAATTTCACTTCTACAGCACAAGTTTTAACTGTTTTGCAGGGGGCAAGCCCCCCTGCACCCCCATACCCCTGCAAATTATATATACCAACTCCAAGATTGCACTACAGTGAGGAAAAAGGTAAATTCCCTAATTCTCATTGTACTGCGATCTCCATTCACAATGCCAAACGCATAATAACAAATCACACTTTACTTTCGTTATTATGAGTTCATAGTATTCTAGTTTGGCATTGTGCATCTTTGAAACTGTTCTTTCCTTCAACTGATGTTTGATCAACTGCATTCCAAGCTTTTGATAGTAAACCTAGGTAGATGCATTGGATGAAAATGACTGACTGATTTTTGTTTGTTCATCTATTTAGTCAGACTTTTGCAGGATTAATACACATTGTGATTCAAACTGAAATACTTTACTGCAGCTGCTATATATGTGAAACAAAACTGAAATACAGTAGCATAGCCACAATTTAACATAATCAACTATCTGAGATATGCATAGTCAACAAAGTGGATGGATATAATCGCCAAGTGTTGGAGGGGGCTGTCTGTGGATGAAAGTAACTGACTATTTTGTTTGCTCTGTTTAAGGAATTATTAATCTGTCTCTGCAGGACTAGAGTGCATTTGTTTAAAGCAAGTTGGAATCCTATTTACACTTTCACTGTGATTGCCTATGGTTTAAAATTAGCGCCCTTCTAAGGGCATTTGTTTTACTTTTACTTTGTGAGCTTTCCCACTTGTTTATTAAGATGCAGGTAACTCATTTTATTTTGTTTTTGACAAACACCCAGGAGGAAGCTGTAACTTCTGTTACTGGATGCTCAACAAGCAGCAACAAATTGAATGGCATGTCCTTGTGTCTTGTGTTGATGCAAAGACATAAAGACACACAAATGATTTTTGTGATTTTGTAACTTTTCAGAAGTGAGGAAAAGGGTCTTTTTTTTTGCAAATTTGTCTTAGATAAGTACTTTATTATTTGATTTATATGTTATTATCATTATCAGTAATAACAGCAATATAATTAGCTTCTGAGTTATTTTTTCTATTGTTTTCTCTCCTATTACAGCATGAGTACTTGCTCTGATTTTTGTCTTAGCACTCAATGAATTAATTAAATATATATTACTGTTAAGAGCTTTTTCCTACTTAATAATGTGGTTAAGGACTTAAGTCTTTGGTTTACTTGTAACACGTCGATGGAGCTATCAGGAATTTTAGACTGTAAAATATCAATATCTGCTATTTTAATACAAAAGGAATTGGAAGTTTCCTTAAATACTATTTCTGATTTTGTTTCATCATGGAAAGAAGATTTTATATATTTGGGAGTTAACTTGATAATAGAAATGTAAGAATTAACATCAGTTATAACTTATCGAAAAATTTAACCAGAGTTTCAGACAATCTTGCTGAATATAATTTCCTCATGTTGCTAATGGAGACAATCCAGTGATTAACAAAACTGATTGTTCTGTTATTGAAGTAATGGCATCACCATCTATGAAATCACCTGTATGAAGTGTAAGTCCTTTAGAAAGTGACATAGTGTTAAGATTAAGAAGGATCAAAAGCTTTATTCCAGGAATAACTCTAGAGTAATAATTAAGTCCAGGACAATGGCTAAGAGAAAGAAAGATAGAGTTTCTCTAACAGGCAATAAAAAAAGGAAAGTACCACTATTGGGGCTTCTGTAAAAAGCCCCCCCATGACACTGTATATGTGGAAAATCAGATGCAAGCAATGAAGCTAAAGCTTCTTCTTGTACAGTACTAAATAACTGATTCCCCTGTACCTTCAAGTTTAAGATCTGATTCTAAAATTGAAGGCATGTGCAGTAGTAATTTCAGATACAGTCAGAGGTTTGATTCCATCTGTTTCTACTAACTTAGCCATCAATCACGACTTAGATCAGTCTAATAATCAAGATGGTTCTACTGGCATGCTTACTGAAAAGTTAAGTGAATTTAATTGTTTTTCACCTTCAACTTTATTTCCAAAAATTATTGCTACTAATAACATTGGAAAAAATAAACGATATGTCTACAGATGTAAGTGTGAGAAAAACATAAATGAGGAGCATTAGTAGGAACATCAACATTATTTCTATCCACAGATAACTATGACACTTCTAATTTGATTGAGAATGAAACAATAAAGTTCATGATTTTGTAACACAAAATGAAAATGTGAACCTAAATGAGAAAATCTTGTTCTTAATGAATTCAGTATTGAAAGATATTATGAAACAATTAAAAATATTCATCCTAAATGTATTACCGTCTCAAGTCTTCTTTCTGGTTTAAAATTATCTGATTTGCCTGACTTATTACTGAGGTTTTTAAGGGGAAAAGTATGTTATACCACTCTTTTTATATAATTTGGGACAAAACTTCCTCTTAATCATACAAAAAAGCCTTGCTTGATACTGCTGAGTTAAGTGCAGGAGAAATTATCCATAGTCCTAAATGTAATGATTCTTTTCATACTAAGGCCCTTTCATTTAAAGACTCCCTTTTTAACTTCTACAAATCTTTTGGGTTTCTAATACCATGATGGGAATGGACCCCATTCCTAAATCAAAGTACAATTAAAGTTCATGAAATTAGTATTGTTACACTCTTTGATGTCAGCCAAAAGTGCTCTTCGCAGCACCCGCAATGTGCCCAGTAATGACTTTTTCTGTAATTCGTACAAAGTTACATGTATTGGTAGCATATCTAAATATGACTGTAGATGCTTTTTTATAAGACCTGTTGCTCCTACTACTGTTGGAACTATCTGGGTATCCTTCTTCCACATTGCTCTCATTACTGATTGTAGATCTTGATATTTTATAATTTTGTGTCTCTCTGTACACAGGACAGTGTAGTCACTGGGTGTGGTGATTTCAATGATCAATGCTGCTTTTGTCATCTTTTCTTGGACTACTATATCCAGTTTTCTAGCATCTATCTTTTGAATTGTTGGTAATGAATGATCCCATGTGATGTAGACTTCATCATTTTGTATGATGCTTTGTGGCTCATCTTTCCAGTGCTTTTCAGACATTTCAAAACCATAATGTTTACACAATCCCCAGTGCAACAGTCTCGCCACATTATTATGCCTTTCGGTATACAGACTTTCTGTCATTTGTATGTCACAACCAGCAACGAGATGAGTGACTGTTTCCAGTTTGGTTTTACAAAACCTACATTTGTCTGTTTCTCTCATATGTTCAATGGACTTTGTAAACCAGCATGTACATAGACCACTGTCTTGAGCCACCAATATTAACCTTTCCTCTCTTGGTTTGAATTCACCTCTCGTTAACCATTCCTGTGCTTGTTCCTGATCAACACGAGTTCTTCCAGAAGTTTTTTGTACTTGCAACTATATTTATGAGTTTTCCACATTTCTTGCCTTTTCATCTGATCTTTCACCTTATATTCTTTCTTTTGTTTTTTTGGCACATTCAGTTGCTGTCTGATTTTTATCTACTTCTGGTTTGATTTCCATTCCTGCTTGATGCTGATATGCTTCTGCTAGGTTAAGCAGGGAAGTCATCTTAGATTTATTCTCCTCATGTTTCAAAATTTTCACTACATTTGGATCTTGTGAGGTCAGCTGATATGTGTGGAGTCCCATGTTTGTAGATCTGTACATGTAATCAGTTTCAAGGAGGCCCATCCCTCCTTTGGAATGGGGAATATATCATTTTGGTATGCACTGATTTTTATGGATCATTTGGTGAGCATGAAGCATCCTTCTTGTTTTAGTATCTAATTTATCCAACACATTTTGGGGCCAATCAATCACTCCAAAACTGTAAGTATTTATATACTCCCTCTTGCTCAAGTTCCTTTATATCCCATTCTTGTCTCAAACTGATATTTTCCTGGTGCTGCAGTTTTCCTGTTTTAAAGGTTGGTTTTGCACATTTATCAAGACCAAATGACATTCTTATATCATCTGAAAAAGTTTTGACAACTTGTAGCTGTGCTTTCAGTTACTCATCTGATGAACTATACAGATTTAAATCATTGACAAAGAGAAGATGAGAAGTCTTTAGACTTTGTTGTTTTCTAGGAGCCAAATTATAGCCATGACCTAAGCTGTTAAGTAGACAGCTTAATGGGTTAAGGGCAAGGCAGAATAGCAACAGTAACAGAGAGTCACCCTGGAAAATCCCCCTTTGAATTTTTATCCCTGATATAGTAATATTGCCTTTATCATGATTTAATTGCAAAGTGGTCTGCCATTGTTTCATGGTAACTGTAACACAGTCAATCAGTATAGGGTGTATCTTACACATTTTAAGCACTCTTTTATTCATGAATGTGAGATACTATCAAATGCTTTTTTGTAGTCAATCCATGCTATACTTAGATTCTTCCCTTTTTTACAGTTCTCCACTATGACTTTATTTAACAATAAATGATTCTTTGTTCCATATGACTTTCTTTTATTGCCCTTTTATTCTACTGCCATAATTGAGTTTTCTTCTAAATGACTATAAACTCTGTCGGCATCACTTCCTGTGTATAGTTTATATGTCGTCAGAAGGCAAGTTATTGGTCTATAATTTTTGGGGTAGCTTGCAGGTTCACTCTTAAGTAGGAGCATTGTTTTACCTGTTGTTACCCAGGTTGGTGTCTGTTTGGGATGCGCATATAAATAGTTCTTAGTCATGGCTAAGTCTTCGTGCAAAGATGTTAATACTTTTAACCAAAAGTTATGTTTTTCCGGTTTAAAATTTCTGATTTGCCTGACTTATTACTGAGGTTTTTAAGGGGAAAGTATGTTATACCACTCTTTTTATACAATCTGGAACAAAACTTCCTCTTAATCGTACAAAAAAGTCTTGCTTGATACTGCTGAGTTAAGTGCAGGAGAAATTATCCATAGTCCTAAATGTAATGATTATTTTCATACTAAGGCCCTTTCATTAAACAGTTGGTTAAGACTCCTATGTACAATTTATAATGTCCCTTTAGTATCTTACTGGGAAGAGTTTATCTGTAGCTATCATATGTTTTCATGGACAACTTCACCTAAGTTATTATGGATCTAGTTTTGTTTATAGTAAGCTAGCATTATTGCTTAAAATTATTCAGATCATACATCTTATCCCATTTAAGACCATGGCCATTAACAGATTTAATACAGATCTAATAATTTTTTGAACTTGTAGTACTGTAATGCAAGTGGTTTGGGAAACAAATATTTTGATTTGTTGTTTCTCGAACTGTATGAAATTGTCTATATTATTGCTATTACTGAAGCAAACTTCCGCGGTGGTATGGCAGTAGCGTTGTTACATCACAGCAAGAGGTTCTCCCGTTCGATTCTCAGCTTGGCATGTCCTCCCCATGGTTTGGTAGAGTTCTAAAGAAATGCGTGCGTAAATGGGCGTGCCTTCGTTGAAGGTCGGGCATCGAGCTGGCACCTCGGCGTTTTGTAAAAATCTACTGCCAATCATTAGATGACCAGAGTTCTGCTGTGGCGACTCCTTACCGGGAAAAAGCCAAAAGACAAACAACAACAACAACTGCTATTACTGAAGCATGGCACTCAACTAAATTCAACTTCCCTGGTTACATCAAGATTGAGTTTTACGGGCACAAAGAAATTGGTGTAGTGTAGTAATACTGTTAAAAATGGTTTACTATATAAACTTACTACACTTAATATACATTTTGAAGCCATAATAATTGACCTATATTCACATTCTGGTTTGAATTCTTTGAGTTTAATATGTCCTTAAAGGAAACTATCTATGGACTCTGAAACCCATAAAGTATTTTTGAATTCCTTAAGTCATATTTATTGCATAGATTTGTCATTTTATTAGGTTACCTGAATTACCCATATATTAATTATTTGGACTATTCATCTAGTATGAAACTGGGATTCGATTTTCTGGACTGCTTATTGCAATTTAATATGTATCAAATGGTAAATACTCCCACATTAGATAATCTTGCTTTTACAAATTCTATATCATGAGTTAACAGTGTTAATTTGGATCTACCTTTAGGTAATTTTGGGTATTCCCTTAGGTTTTAAACAACAACCTAGAGTTATTAAGAAATTTAATTTTCATCACCTAGATTTTAATAATGTTATTGACAATATAAGTGAAGTGAACTGGTCTGATGAGTTACGTATAAAAGATGATGGTGGATATTCATTATTGCAATCCATACCGTGTATGCCTATGGAGAAAGTCTCCCATTCTAAGGCATACAAACATAGTACGTTACCATAGTAGTTGGATGTAGATTTATGCAAATTATATAAAAGGAAGAAAAGACAGTTTCAGGAATTTAGGTTAAACCCAAATCCGACTATTAAAATGAAACCGAATAGTATGATTAGGAATTTTTAGTATTGGTTAGTTAATAAGAAGTTTACATTTGAATCGAGTTTGTCTAAATTATCTGTCAACAAAAAGACTTTTATAGATATTCTCCTTCATACAATAAAAATAATAACTTTATGTTATTTATTTTTATTAATGCTAACATAGTTTTTGAACCACAGAGGATAGCAGAAGAGTTTAATAATTTTGTTCTCAGTATACACAAACTATGCATAACTCTTCTCTGCCAGAAATGATGACTGCATTAAATGCTAATTGTCTAACTATGTGTTGATTTGATTTCTACAGTTTTGAGTAAAAGAGGTGAAAAACTGTGACATATAAACTATAAAAAAAACTATATAAACTATAAATCCTATAAACCTATATAAACAATATAAACTATGTAAACTATGAGACTGAATGACATACCAGCAATGGTAGTTCATGGACTAAGTGATAATCTTTCAACTATATTAAATTTTATTTATAATATACTGTTACAAATCTGTATTGTCCCTCCAGTTTAGAAACATAGCAGTTTCACCACTGTAGAAGAATGGAAGAATGATGATAAATTGGAGTTAGATAGTTACAGACCTATTAATCTACCATCAGTTCTGTGCAAATGCTATGAGAGAACATTTATTAAAATTACTCTCTGACTCAAATAACCATTCAAGTAACTTTGATGTATACCAGAATGGGTTTAGCAATGGGAGATCTGATCTCATTAATTTAATAGAGTTTTATGATTAAGTAATTCTTGCACTTGATAACTAATTAACATTTGGAGTCATTTATACTGATTTAATGAAGGCTTTTGATACTATAACTCATGATTCCATAGTAAGAACACGTAAGTGTTATAGATATAACCTATTTTTGGTTAACTGGTCACTTTTTGGTTGAATGGACATACTGAATGCCTCTCCATAAGAGGACACCATTCTATACATCTTCCAGTTTTGTCTTGTATACCACCGGGTCTGTGTTGGGTCCCTTCCTATTTAATTTAGTATTATTGCCTAGCCCAGTTAGCAGTCACTGCTGGCAAACAAATATGTGGATAATTGTGAAATAGGATTTAGTTTGGATTGTCACAGAATGACATTCCCAATTATTAACTTTCTCATGCAATTTTGTACTTGGGGTAGGAAAGTAAATTTGAACTTTAATACTAATAAGTGTGAAGTTATGTATTTTGGTAGGCCAGCACTTACACCTGCATTATGATTAAATTATATAATTCTACATAACACAACTAGATATAAAGAGTTCGGTATTCTTATTTCTTCTGATATTTTCATTTGTATCTCATGTCTCTTGGGTTAGGAAACATGTCTTGTCTTAAAGAAATTTAAATCTCTGTCTTTAACAGATTAATTTAGTTTAGTACATTCGTATATCATGCACATTCATCCTATTCTGAAATATAATAATATGTTTTGTTCATATAACAGAAATCAGCTTAAGTTACTTGAGTCTGTTTATTCATAGCTTGTTTCTGCACCCATCAATTACAGCACTTTGTTGACTGTTTCCACCTCAGCTGCCCAGAATGAAGCATTTCCCATAATAAATAACATTATTATCTGATCTTGGGATATTTTGCTTTAGTGATTTAGTGATTTTCAGTTATTGTCTTGCTATCTGATCCAGCTGAGCATACAAGAAAACTTTGTTTAGAATGGAATCCAAACATGTGACAAAGAGTTAGGAAATAATGCATTTAAAATGCTTAACATTGCTGTCACATCATCTCTTACCATTGAAATGATACCCCATACAAGAAATACAAACCTTCTTTGCAATGACATCTTTGGAACTTTTCTTTAGTGACAGCAAGGCAGTGTAGGTCAATGTCTCCTGTACCGTGAGATAGCTCAGTAACGTATCACTCTAAAAGAATAGAAGCAAATTAACAGATAGCTGAACAAATAGTTGTTTTGAACTAAGTATTAAGCTTGGTAAATGAACAAAAAAAATATGAAGTACCTGCAAAACATAAGAAAAGCAATCCTTAAATTGTTCCCTTTTAAGCTTACGATTATTTATATACACTTCACCTAAGAGGGTGCCATTTTTTCCAATTCTTCCAGAAATTGCATCAAGTAAAGTGGTTTTCCCAGAACCTGGTGTATAAAACACAAGTTTCTTATTATGATTGCATTAGTAACCATGCATCAGATATTCTATGTATAATCTTTCATATATTTTATATGTTCAGGCAACAGTCTTTGTATTCACTATTTATATCTACTGAGCAGATCTCACATGTACTCACAGCAGTAACCAAATCTTGAATGACAGTTTAAATATCCAAGAACCAAGTGATAAGCAGAGAAACAAACAGGCTGTGAAATTAGTCAAATATTGAATATTTTCAAGAAGATCTCTGCTTCTGGGTCTTTATGCTATTGTTGATCCTAGCATAGTCATTGTTATTAGCTAACACATTCATTATGTAATATTTCAAAATAACAAATCATCTAAACATACTATCTCTCTTGCCATGAAAAGTGCCAGAAAGCTTATTGGGAAGCAAAACATTCTTTGCCATCATGGATGAGCCCATAAAAAATGGCTGCCTGATGCAAATTTGCATAAGTCCTTCACAGAAATCTGTGCTGTGCACTACTTCTGGTAGTGTGACCATGCAATTGACAGATGTCACATCACCAGCAGTATTACATAATTCAAGTCTAAGTAGGGGATTTACTCTGTATCAGTAGCTACAACTTTCCATTTACTAATTCATAAAAGGCACAAGTGATAATATGGCACACAGCCAGGTAATGCATACCAGCTTGTCCAGTACGATCTCTCCTTCTTCGTATGTGAATAATTTGTTTGGCATCTAATGTTGCGGTTTCTCAGTGTCAGAATTCCCTCCCTATAGCTGGGTAGTACATATGGCTTTCTGTAGGACTGAGTTATGCCAGTTTATTCAAGGTGTTCAGTGCCATTGAGATCAGGTTACTTAGAAAGTAGCTGCGTAAGACAGCCCTTGAGTGTTGTGATTCAAAGGGGTAAGTGTGTTGCAAGGGATATTCGATCACTCCTCCATGGAGAAGTAATTATTTCATTATTAGTGTTAATGATGTGCTAAGTATTCTAAATGCAGAATGTAGATAGTGACGTCTGTGCATGTTGTAGAATACTTAATACCCCCCACCCGCAATATAAATGACAGGAATTATTTTGAATATGCCAACATTGCAATATTCTTCCTCTCTGTCTGCAATTATTCATATATTGCACACACACACATATATATATATATATATATATGTGTGTGTGTGTGTGTGTGTGTGTGTGTGTGTGTGTGTGTGTGTGTGTGTGTGTAAGAGATAGTCTACTTGGGATATTACAAAACAGGGTATTTCTTTCTAAAAGAGGCATTAAGTTGCTGGTCAGCAGGTGTAGTCAGACATTACTAAAAGCAGTCAAGTGTCAACTGACATTCAACAGTAATAGTTTCTAAAGACTTTTCTCCTTTAAATTGAGATGTAAGGATGCAAAGATGCCACCAGCCTCTAAAATTGTAATCTGTATTGCCCCATGAGTATCATCTATTACAACTAGAACATTTGAAGGAATTTATGTTTGATAATGTGCTGTGTGTGTGAGTGTGTGTGAGTGTGTGTGTGTGTGTGTGTGTGTGTGTGTGTGTGTGTGTGTGTGTGTGTGTGTGTGTGTGTGTGTGCGTGCGCGCGCGAGAGAGAGAGAGAGCATGCATGCACTCTTTTGGATGCGTGTGCCATTACTACTTTACCTAAAAATTAAAATGGCACTCACATTTAGCCTTTTTGCAATGTTTACGAAGTATATTATTGCTGCAAAATTGAATTCATACATTCCACAACAATGACATGTAATTTCTTTTATGTTTTGCATTCATATTAAGAAAAGTAGCCACACTATAAAGCATAAGAGCATTAGCTGACCTGCATTCAATATATCCTTTGTAAAAATGTATAATACTGATCTCAGGATGTGTGAAGTTGAAACAGAGAAAATAGTTTACAGAACCAGGCATGAAATATCTGACATATTTAAAGGATGTTGGTGTTTTATAACGATAATACCACAAAAGGTGAAATGGTACCGTAGCTTCAAATATAAAATGAAATAAGGTTAGAACATCTGCCAGTGTGAGTGTTACTGTGACCACCAGGTGGATGGATGGAGTTTGAATCCCACTAATACCACCTCAAATATCATAGATTGATAGCATAACTACCACCAATGTGAAGAAATGGCACTAACTGGCACCAGAGGGATGCTCTCTCAAGTCACACCAGTGTTATCCAACAGTTTAAAATAAAAGAAAGCATGTACTCACCAGTCCAACTTACTAATCAATTTACAAAATGCAACCTAGCCTCAACAACATAAAGGGAATATACACAGTTGATCTGGGTATGGCCAAAACTCAGGACCCATTTTTACCACTCTCTTTGTAAGACATAGTGTCTTCCCATGTCCCTTACTCATGGTAACTGCCTTTCACATTATTTACACACACACACACACACACACACACACACACACACACACACACACACACACACACACATACTCTCACACTATTCCCAAGGAAGCTTGGCAGAATTCTCCAGTCTTTCATAGGTTTCTTACTGGCACTATAGTATTGCCACTACCCTAGAATGGCCTGGGACTTCCAGCTAACTGATGCACTTGTTTAAGCAAATATGAGATCATAGGCATTAATGATTTTGCTTAGTGGTAGCCCTAAACAGTCTTGCTAAGTGGGGATGGGAGCCACAGCTTGTTAACTTAAAATGCTCAATGATATCCCCCCTCTCAGATACTACATTTTAGCACTACATATTTAATATAAATACTAGCTTCAGCAGCTTAAAAGTTAAAAAAAATAAACTTCAATTAAAGTATGAAACAAACAGTGGAGTTACAGATTAAGTATGAAAAGGAATAAAAAACTGTAAAAGAAATACCAAAATAACAATATTTGAAGAAAGAAAACTCCTACTTAGGCTTAATGAATAATTTTAACTGCCTCCAACTTGAAGAGCATTGAATCCTTACTGTTATAATGTCATAGAGGATAGCAGGCAGATATTGCAAAGAGCAAGCTTACAGTGAAGTGGTCACTTCAATATCTTCCAAGGAAGAACAAGACTGAACAAAGACTGGTCTCATTTATTCATACATTCCAGTCTCCCAGTCTTTTCCCCCTAGAAACCAATACATCATTTCCTTTTGCAGAAAAAAAAACTTTACATCAGCTTATTTTAGTTATATTCTGTCCTCTAGCAAAAGTAACTAAAGCAGATTTTCTAGGACTGGGGCTTAATTACATCAGCCTAAAATCATTGAGAAAGAACTAGAGAACCAGTGCATGTGCATCTCATACCTGTCTGCTTACTTTTCAATATTAGCGAGTTACTTTTTTGAAGTAGATTGTGACTACATGTTATGACCTGCTAGCACAAGAGACGCAAAAGGTCATATCTTACATTTCATAATGCATTCCCTTCCATTTATCTCGTTTTCCATTAACAAGACAAAAGGTCAAAAGGTTAAACAGATTTTGCAGAGCAAATGTGTTACTAGTGTGAAATAAGAAAGAGATGAAAATATGTAACACTTAAAACGATGCAAGGAGGTGAACAGAAGATGCAGACACAAATCCATTTAGCTCGTTCATTCAATTTATTTCTTTGAATTTTATCAGAAAATCAGAAAATACATAACATCATTAAATCAGTTTTCCTTAGCCTGGAATCACCTTGGCATCACACTTCTCCACCATAAACACCTCAAGCAAGTCTTCTGGAGGCTCAAGAAATGGAGCTTGAGACAAGGGTGCAGCCCTTTGATGCATTACTCCATTCTTTTTTCTACCTAGACCACCTACATTACAATCAGCAGTACTACCAGCACTGTAACTAGCAAACCTGGTGTACTGGGCAGTTCCCCATACTGACACCCCCTCAATCCAGACTTATAGACAAAAACAAAGGGTTTTCCAAGAGATGATGACCAAAAGAAATCATTTTCTTTCCTCCTTTAAACGTAACGGGCTTTTACAGCAACGGCCCTGTTAGCCTGGTTACCTTGCACTCATTAACTCATTACATCCGAGTGATGCCTCCAGGTGCATCTGCAGTTAACCCATACTGACACTTCTAGGCATCAAATATTGCTTGTTCATATTTGCAGCAATAATTCCAAAACCTTGATATGTACAAGGCTGTAAAAGATTTCATCTTAAAGCTTACACAATGACAAACTGAACTGCATTGATATTTGACCTCTGTCTAGTGCAGGTAAAGATATATTAACTGTTGTTTTCATGGTATTTATTTATATAGATAGAATTTTCACATTTTTCTGAATATCTCAACAATCAAGTAACACAGATAGAACTCCTTAGCCTCATATGAAAGCTGTCAGCTAGATGAATAAAATTCTGCTGACAGTATGTGTATAATTTTAGTCTATGCTGAGATATTGTAAGTTATTTACAAAATATTACAAACATAATAGTTACTATGTTTACTGTGAATTATAAAATTCAGTTTAAGACCTAGAATCTAAAGAATACTACCATTATAAAAATAGTTTGTGCTGAATGGTTTGTCATTTATATGTCTTTCATAACCCCTATGACTTCAGTGATATGGACATTTGTTTGAAATGTGAGGACATAATTTGATTTTGTCAAAAGGCTTAGGCTCTGCCCATTGGAAGTTATATTGCAAACTTCCTGAGCTCCACTGGAGTAATTAAGATAATATCCATCATAGTTTGAATTATTTACTTTGTCCTCATTACTGAAAATATGTTTGAAGTTTCCTTAAGGAAAACAAAAAGTACCTATGACAGTGGACTGGATAACATACTTGGTATATTATTTAAGAATGTAGGCTTACATACGTTTGCCCCACCATCATTGTTAACTCTGTTTAAAAAAATGCATTGCACCATCTTCCTGCAAAAAAGGCTAATATCATTGTAAATTTATGAAAATGGGAGTTATTGCTTTGTGGACAATTGACACCAACTCAATCTAACTTCATTTTTCTGCAAATATTGTGAAATATAATTTTAATGCTATTGGCTGTCAAAATATGCCTTTTGAATTTATTTGCGGGTAATCCCAGGCTTGGTGCTGTTTTATGGAAAATCTTTCTACATCCATTTGCTTTTATGATCATAATAGTAGGACTTTGAATAATGGATTGGGTATTATTGTGTCATATTTAGATCTCTCCAGAGTATTTGAAAGTGTTCCACATTAAGTTATGGAATGCGCAAAGAAACATGACATTGATATATTTATATTAAAGTGGATTAATGTGTGGCTTTCTAAAAAAGCAGTTTTATGTACAAAATGGCATTATTTCCTTGCATATTCATGTACGTGTGGCAAAGTTACTTCTCTAGCAGTAGGATGTTTAACTTGCTCAGCATGCTTTGTGCACTACTCATAGCATTTAACTTCAGTTCTACCTCAGGTTTATCCAAGTGTATATTTTTTCGATAACAGGTAACCTACTCTGTGCATTGACAAAGGAAGGGATCTATGACTGAAAATCTGAGTTTTGATGTCTGCTGGAATATGAATAGTAGCAATTATTCTTTTGAGAAGGCAGATTTCTTCAACACTATTCACTATGTCATAAGTGCCCCCTAGAGCTTTATTTTCAAAATTCATGTGCTTTACTTCTCAGTTTACAGGAGTTTTCTTCAGCAAATTATTCCAGTCATGCTGGAGTGCGTACCTTTAACTTTACTTAAAAAGGTAACATTTCTTTTCTTCCCCTTATAAGCAACTTTTCACTTCAGCAAAGTTCACTGGTTTTATATCCTGTTTATGCACCTTCTCTTTAGCAAACTCTCCCCATCAACATTGAGAAAGCCAACACTTATTCTAGATTCCAAATACAACGAAAAAGCACTTCTTTGTCCAAGTAAAACGCTCCTGCTTCAACACAGGATTTATGACCTTACCTGTCTCCTTTCCTAGTCTCTTCTCCTAAGATTCACTGAAGATCGCCCCACTTTAGAAACTAATCTATATATTGTACATTACACTCTGCTTGATTGTACATTGCACTGTGCTTGTTCACTGCAATGTTTATTATAGCAATAACCCACGCCTGGGTGCGAGTAATGCTGGATTTACCCACGGTTGGTGTGGTTTGGTCACGAGGTCGAAGCCCGAGTGGCCAAACAAAGCCAACCGTGGGTAAATCCAGCATTACCCACACCCAGAAGTGGGTTATTGCTATTATACAATGAAATTATTTAAGAAAAAAATAATTACTTTTCTTAAATAATGGCATTGTATAATGCCTCCTTGCTGCCCTTCCGCAGCTGTCTGGTATTCTGCGGCAGTTCTGATGTACTGCACATGCCTATGCAGTACATCAGAGCTGTGGCCAAAAGCAACGGAGAAAGCAAGATCTCCATTGCTTTTTACTGTTTCGCTATGTTAAATGGGTTTAACATAGTGAGACAGCTTTAAAATAAGCAATGGAGATGTCCGTTGCTTATTTTAAAGCTGTCTCGCTATGTTAAACCCATTTAACATAGCGAGACAGGTTTAAAAAAAAGCAACGGAGAAAGCAAGATCTCCGTTGCTTTTTACACTGTGTAGCTATGTTAAAGGAGTTTAACATAACGAGACAGCTTTAAAAAAAGCAATGGAGATCTCTGTTGCTTTTTTTAAACTTGTGTCGCTATGTTAAACTCTTTTAACATAGCGAGACAGTGTTTTAAAAGAGACTTATACTAATGGAAAAAGTCCGGGCGACCGGACCTTTTTCCATTAGTATAAGTTGATTTACAATGTGTACGCTGGCCAATCAGCGTGCACGTTTTGGAATATTAATGGGGGGTCATGGTATAATACATCTTCTGCAAAGCTGCACGTGTGTAGAATTTTCACATTTAGTAAACAATGAATAGTGGATAGACACTACTGTTGTTATCTTATATTTTGTCTTTCTTAAAGCTATTAAGTTACTTTCTTGTCTCTAGATTTTCTGTTCAGTATGTAACACCTTAGTGTATTGGCAAAAAACTCTTAAAATTTAAATACTCTAGTCAGTCTAAAAGTAATTATTTCTTTTCTTAAATAATGTCATAGTATAATAGCAATAACCCACTGAACTTTATTTGTAATGCATTTTACACATGGGGAGGGGAGGCTGGCTAGAGGAGTTTGATTGTATTCCATGATTTCAACAGCAAAGAGAGTTTTCTAGACACAGTGTGTCTGAGAGATAAGCATTTATTTATTTATTTATTTTTATTTATTTACATTTGTTGACCGGGAGTGTCCGACTGGACATAGGTCCATTTTCAGCGGATGCCCGGGGAGAAAAGCTCCACAGTTAAAATAAACAGACAGTAGTTACATTGGATTACATAGCGATTCACAATTTAACATAGCAATTAATTACAGACATATTTACAGATGAAGAACATAGTACATCAGTAGACAACTAGAATCTTTATCTGCGAAGTACATAACAGACATTAACAAATGTTACAATAAGAAGTTCCTGCTGTATAATAAGTACTAGGCTTATGAGCATCTGAGCTTGCTATAATCAAGGTAGTTAGTGGGGTGGAAAGAAAGGTAGTAGTTGGACGGGGTGAATGATATTAGAGTGGGAGTTGCAAGGGCATAGCCAGCATGTTTTTAGGTGTGCTTTTAGTAAAGTTTTGAAGTGGGTGCATGATGGTATGGAGGTAATTGTGGGTGGGAGGGAGTTCCATAATTTGGTTATGGTGCAAGAGAATAGTGCTTCACCAGCAGAGTTATTGGCTTTAATGATCTGTGATTTTTGTTGCTGGATCTTACTGGTCTGGTGGTGCGATAGGGTTGGAGTAGATTCTGGAGGGATGGGACATTTAGTGGATGGTTTACTAGTGTGTGGGCGAGTGATAGTTGATACCATTGAAGGAGGTGAGGGAGCTCAAGCCAGCCCAGTTCAGCAAGTGAGAGACAGTGGAGACTATGGTAGGATGCTCCTGTGGTGAATTTGGCGATTTTGTTGTAGCAGGTCTCTAGCTTGTTTAGATCACATTGCCTTAGGTTGATATATATTGGAGACGCATAAAGTAGGGCGGAGATAAGGTGGGAATTTGCTATTAAAATCTTTGCTGCTTTGGTGAGAAGTTGCTTATTTCTGTATAATGCTCCTATTTTTTTGCGGACTATTTTTATGGTCATGGATATGTGAATGTCAGATTTTAGTTTATTGTCTATTTCCACTCCGAGCAATTTGGTGTGTTTAGTCGGGTATATAGTGATGTTGTCTTTTGCTGTGATGTTAAAGTGAGAGTTGTTTAGAGTATATTTGGTGGGTTGGAAGATGAGTAGTTTAGTTTTGTTTGGGTTGAGTATTAATTGGGCATCGGATAACCAAGTTTCAACAGAGGAAAAGGCTTCCTGTGTGACTTTTTGCAGTTTGGGTAGGGACTGGGCTGAGCAGATGATGGTTGAGTCATCTGCGTATTGTATGAGTGTGCCATGTTTGGTGGCAGAGGCTAAATTATTGGTGGGGGGGCTGCTTACAAGCCAAAGCACAGTGCTCTCCAGGGGAAAATGAATATTGGCTCAAACAGGTTGACACATACTCAAAGTTAACTTTAGCTGTTTGCAGACAGTTCAGACCTGGACTGTTCTTTTCTTATAAGAATGATAAAGGTGGTACCGCAGTTGAATACTTAAGAGTGGTGTTAGGTTGGAGAGATACTGAGCTCCTCATGGGGCCTGTAGCAGAGTGGATTGTAGTTTCATTCCTTCCTCTAGCATTGCAATGGCAGATCTAGTTTTTATATGCTGGTTATGGATAGATGTTCAATTTAGGGCACACCTCTCAACCTTGTAGAACAAGAAAGCTGGACAAAGCCTAAAATATTTGGGGAAGAAAGGCTCAGAAATAGGAACAAGTTTTTAATATTGCTCATATAAACTTAGAAAGTTGCTAGGGTAACATTATTTGTGTTAGCAAGCATTTTCTGAGTGATATGAAATCTGAAACTGAAATGGATATAATTATTTAGTGATTTCAATCCTCAGTGATTGCCAGAAAACCATAAATTTTATGAGAAACAGCAAAAATATGAGGTGAAAATAAAGACAGTTGAAAGGCATGATACTCACATACTGTTCGAACCTACTCAAATACTTATATGGTTATCAGAGAGGGAAGTCTGCTGTAATATTCAGTTCAGTGATGTATGTGGAATACAGTGCATACCAGGGGAAACCAGACTAGAAAAATGGGGGTGTTTGGGACTGATGTATATTTGTTATAAAGCACCTGTTTGATAGTTGTCCATTCACTGCAGTTACATATTTTACCCAGCAGGATAGGTAGCTGAATTCGCACACTAACATTGTCCCCTGCAGAAATCCGGCTGTTATTTTCTCATAATAAGGACTAAATATATGCTTCTGAATTGGATGTAGGTATTGCTAAGGTCAGCCCAGACTTGTGCACTGCTTGATTTGCAAATAAAATGTACAAGCCTTCTTTCAGATTTGCTTCCTTTATGTGAATTTCCACAGTACAGGACAGCAACTTGCCCGAAGAGTAAAATGTTTTTGAATCTGGCCCAGAATCACTTTACCAACAGCAATACCCCTTCTTTACCTCTGCACTTTGTCATTAATCTCATATAGGTTCATAGGTTCATAGGTTTATACTAGGCTATCTGCCCTAAGGCATTTATAAGCCTAGCCCAAAGTTTTGTGGCTTACGCCACCCCTTATATGAAAAAATACTGTGCCCATTAGTTTGTTGTGCCTTTGTCCAGTAGTGACACAGAGATGATTCCCGGGGTAAACCTACGATCTCCCATCCACAGGTCAAGATTTCTCTTGAACAGAGCCAGCGAGGTGCTCTGCCTCACATGGACTGGGATTTTATTCCACAGCATAGGGAGTCTCTGAGTGATAAATCTATCCCTCCAGCATGTCCTATTTATATCCATGCTAAGGTTTAAGTCGCTTGCTCTAGTGGTTTTGGTGGATTTGGATTTTTTGAGGTGGAGCATGTCCATTAATTCCGGGTTGGACATGGCCTTGTATGTCAGGCACATGTCGCCTCTGAGCAGACGGTATGTGACTGAATAGAGCTGGAGTTTCTTCAATCTGGCAGCATATGACAGATTTTGGAGTCCCTTTATCCTTTTGGTGAGGAACTTTTGGGGTCTCTCCAATTGTTGCAGATGTCGGGTGAGATACATCCCGAATGGGGCATTGTACTCAATCATTGGTCTGATAAGCGAAGAGTACAGGGGAACAATGACCTCACTAGATCTGGATGTGAATCCCTTCATGATCAGGTGGGCAATGTAGAAGGTCTTTCTAACCACTTTAGCAACGTGAGTGTCAAAAGAAAGGCCACTGTCAACCTGGGTCCCCAGGTCCCTGATAACCTCTTCTGTGCTTAGTGGATTGCCACCTATATGGTAGCTTGGGGTTACCTTGTTTACATTTTTTGGCGTTTAACTTCAGGCCATGGCTCTGGCACCAGCTATCTGTTTCCGTGAGTCCCTTCTGAAGGATATCCGTGTCCGATGCACTTTCCACTATGGCACCCAGTTTGCAGTCGTCTGCAAACTTTGTCAGCCAAAGTCCTCCCATGTTGGCCTGTTCTTCTGAGAAGTAGATGCCGAACAATAGGGGGCCAAGGACCGAGCCCTGTGGGACACCACTTGTGACCGGCTTGGAGTCTGACATAGCGCCAGCAACTCTAACCCTGTGGGTTCTGTCCTTAAGCCAGTTTGCAACCCATCTTGTGACATATGGGTTTACATTTAAGCTGGTAAGTTTTTCTACAATACCCGAGTGGGGTATTGTGTCAAAAGCCTTTGCAAGGTCAAGGTAGGCTGTATGGACTGCCTTTCCCTCATCAATGGCCTTGGTGACTGTTTCAAGAAGTCGACCAAGTTCAAAAGGCATGATCTGCCCTTGACGGCCAAACTGGGTCGGGTCCAATGTCTGCAAGTCCCCTATATCTTTGTTTATGAGCTCCATTATGATCCTCTCCATAGCTTTGCAGACTAGACTTGTTAAGCTTATGGGCAGTAATTACCAGGGTCCGTAGAGGCACCGCCTTTGTGGAGTGGGACCACAGTTACCGTACGCCACTCCTTGGGCACGTATCCTGTGGTAAGGCTGAGATTAAACAGCTGCCTTATGTGCGGGTTTAATTCCTCATTTAGCTCGTGTAGCACACAGCCGGGGACACCATCCGGTCCCATTGATGCTGTGTTTTTAGCTTTAGAGAGAGCAGCTTTCACCTGCGCATTTAAGATGTCTGGGAGGCTACACTCCGCTGGGATAGTTATCTCTCCTTTGGGGAGGGGGGTGAAGTTTGCACTGAACCTGTCTGCCAGTATGTTGGCAATGTCTGTGGGTTCAGTGATTTTTGTATCATTTTGGACTAATTCTGAGCATATCTGGGAGTTTCCACCCAGGTTCCTAACATAGCTGAAAAAGGCCTTATGATTGTCCTTTGAATCCATGGCAATTTTTCTCTCAAAATTGGCCTTAGTTGATTTTATGAGTATTTTTTTACTAATAATGATCAGGGGTGACTTCCCTTTTATGGATTTTGTTCTACCATGTAATAGCTTTCTCCTCTTATTGTAAAGTTTGTTAATGGCTGGGGTCCACCAGACTGGATGTTTGCCCTTTGTGGAAAGAGTCTTGGTTTTATTTGGGATTGCCTGATCCATGCAGTCCTGGAGGTGTTCATAGAAAGCATTTGTAAGGGCTTCCGCAGCTTGGGTTGTGGTTTCCACTGGCTCAGGGGCCTTGAAGGATACCACACCAGTCTTGAGTAGTGTGAAGTTTGCTTTAGAGAAGTTCTTCACTGTGGTCTTTTTTGTTTGGGGTGGGGGCGGGATGTGGATTTCCAGTGAGATTAGTTTATGATCAGATCTCACCAATGAGGGATATACTTCCGGTGTGGAGCATTTTGTCCCCATGTTTGTGATAATGTGATCTAGTATATTTTCTCCTCTCGTGGGAACAGTGACTAGCTGTTCCATGGCATTTGAATTTATGAACTCCAGGAACCGTTGGGCTAGAAAGTTAGGGCTTGAGTAATGTTCCCAGTCTATATTCGGGTAGTTGAAGTCACCCAATATGATGGTGTTTGGAGATACATTTATACCCTCCAGTGTCTTCAGGAAGGCTGTGTGGGGTTCCTGAGTTTGAGGGGGTGGCCTGTAGCATGCTACAAATTGTAGAGCAGTTTTGCCTATGGTTAGTTGCACCTAATATAACTAGCTCTTCTTCCAACAGCTGCTTTTCTTTCCTTCTCTGAGCAGGTCTGAAAGACTGAGACCAAGAACAAAGGCTATTGGGAATAAAATGCTTAAAAAATGACATGACATTTCAATTTTATTTTCTAGAACTTTACATTAAAAATTATTGTAATCAATGTTAGTAGCACCTCTTTTTTGTTTTTGCAGAAAACACAGATGCTGTTCTCTATTCACCACATTCTGCTGTCTCTTTTATTATTTTTATTTGATTTATTTATCCTTTGTTGATTGGGTTAGTCCCACTAGGCTAGTAGTAGCCTCTTTTCATGGGAGACCCAATGTGGTATTTATACTACTAGGGGAAATTTAGCCAGACCATCGGGAAAATTCCTCTACTCTCACAGATAGATGCTCTGGAATATTTTATATCCACCTGAGCTACCAACAACTGAAGCAAATGGGGCCTTGGTTTAACATCTCATCTGAAATATCTCATTTGAAATATGGCACACTCAGGAGCACAGCACCCACTCATGTTGCATTGCAGCGTCAGTAATCAGTCTATCTGGTGTGGGAAATGAACCAGCAATCTTCTGCAGCAAAGGTGAGTGTGCTACTTGTTGTGCCACTGACACAGTTATTATTATTATCATCATAACATATGTTTACAACTGTTATGAATTTTTTTCTAATCTGAAATACCTATGAAATGCTTTGTTAAATATTTAGTTCATAGTCTGTACCAATGCCTGTTATAAACATTGAAACATACGTGACATGCATCTTGACATGTAAATGTCCCAAAATATTCTTATTTGGCCCATCTCTGAGTTATTCGTATGAAAAATATAACGGTTAAAAACTGCATTGGAGAATGTTAGGTAGGCTAGGCTTCTAAAGGTCCTTACAAACCAATAGCTTAGTAAGTATCTCTGAAAATATGAACTTATGCAAAATGTTTCATCAAACTTTTAGATTAAACTTTTTTGAAAATACTTTTATTAGAATTGTTTAAATTCTTGCATTAAATCTTAAAAGATAAAATATCTTATTTCTGAATGTGACACTACAGTGACAAGCATGTCTGCTTTGTTCAAAGTTTTGATTTACTTCTCTTCCCACAAATTCAGATTGTAGCTAGTTTACTAAAGGCTAACAATGGACCCCATTCTTGTTACCTAAAGTGAAAATATAACTACGTAATTCGACATGATCCAAATCCTCCAATCAGTACCAGAGTTATCCATCCATGGCTTCTAGTGATATTTTGTCTGTTCTTCAGTTTGCGTTTAAAGGTTGGTGTGCCACAATTCCACTGGAGTGGGCGGGGTTACATAATTATGTATGCAAAGTTTATGTTAATCAGCATACGGATTTTTGGACAATTATACCTATTTTTCAGGGGCCTTTGTCCAGATTTTTTATGATTCCAGTTTGAGAGGGACAAATGGAAAGTGTATCGGACCTAAAGCTAATTAATTTTACTGTGATGCACTTGTGTTAGCAGATGCCATTACAAACTACATTTCTGAAATTATGACCATATTCCATACGTACTCACACACACAAAGCACAGATACCACATCATACTGATACTTAGATTGTTAGTGAAATTTGTCTTGCACCCCACTGAAGAAAGATTGCAGATCACGTACACAAATGCACTCGCCAACAGATGCTCACATTATGTAAATGCATGCATGTGTATATACACAGTTACATAAACATACACACACACAAACATTGCCACACAAAATAAATCATTTGACAGGGGTTATTATGTGTAGTTCTAAATCAATGTCTCGTTGTTAAAATATCCAAAAGATACAACCCTTACTTTACTAGTGAACTGTGCTGTTGATCAAAATGCTGAAATCTTTCTTTGAATTATTATTTTCCATAAATTGCTTGTAGCACGAGATAGAATGTGGAAGGTCTGTTTCCTTATGCCATATACCCTATGTGTAAAATTATTGGAAAAGTTCTTAAAATTAAGTATGTTCATTGCAAAGCCCTACTTATTATACCAGGATTAGTTATCCTATCTGTGAATTAATCTTTTCAGTTGGTGCATGTTCTGCATGAAATTGTCAAATGCTATAAGTAAAAACAATACACTGTGTGTGTGTGTGTGTGTGTGTGCGTGTGCGTGTGTGTGTGCGCGCATGCGAGTGCATGCGCACATGCGTGTGTGCGTGCATGTGTATGTGTGTGAGGGAGTGTGCATGTGTGTGTATATGCATGTGTGTGTCTGTTAGTGTGTATATGTGTGTACGGGTGTGTGTGTATGTGTGTGTGTGTGTGTGTGTGTGTGTGTGTGTGTGTGTGTGTGTGTGTGTGTGTGTGTGTGTGTGTGCGACTGTGCGCGCGCGTGTGTGTATGTGTAAATTTGTCTGAAGTAATCTCATACTTGTATCCATATATTATGATATACAACACTTCTTAAGATCCATTTGCCTTGCTTTCCTTTATGTATAGAACCATTTCATAGTCTATAGACACACATTTAAGAAATTATTGTTGTTTTCTTGCTTTCAGTTCCAATATTCTTTGGTCATCTGCTATGCAGAAGCAAAGCTGGTTCATTTTTATCATGTACAAAAACTCCATTTTATTAATTCCTTTGCATATACATCAGGCAGAAGGGAACTATGTGCATTATATTTCTCAGTTTCAGCCAGCCAGTTAGGCGTGACTCCTAGTATTATCTTTGAACTTCACATAAGATAAAAACTATAGGTAAAGGAGTCTAACAAACCATATCATGTGAAGCAAATTACTGTATATCCTTCAACCCTTGTTATCATCTGTTTGTAGCTAATAATTGAAAGTATTATTCTCTTTACTGCTTTGAGAAAGGGCAACTCATATGGAAGGAATGATGCTCAGGGCTAAAGTCTTTTACATACGTTTCATCAGCTTACTTGCTAACACTATTTTCCAGATTGCTTCATTTGTAAGTTGATATATAACATTATTCCAATTTAAACAGCTAAAGTGTTATTAACATATTCTTCTGAAACATTAACTTTTAGAGTCCTTACAAAAATTGTGTGGATATAGACCTTTATGTAAATAAAGATTGTGTTTAAAGATTCTAAAGTTGCACTGTTGTACTGTAATTTAACTTCATCAGTATGAATCTGTGAAGTGCTTCAACAGAGTTTGGAATGAAACCATAAAAACAAATGGAAAAATTTTACGGACATGCTTCCAGCTTAAGTATAATTTCAGGGCTTTGGTGTTTTTCAGAGGTATTTCAGTGTACATGCCACAGATTTTCAATGTATTTTTATATTCTTAAATCAAGAACAAATGCTATAAAAAGCCTTGTTCTAAATGTGATACTGCACCACACTGCTCATCATCATCTTCTTTCGGCTGTTACCGTTAGGGGTCGCCACAGCGGATCATCTGTTTCCACTTCTTCCTGTCCTCTGCATCATGCTCTTTCACACCAACTGCCTGCATGTCCTCTCTCACCACATCCATAAACCTCATCTTAGGCCTTCCTCTTTTCCTCTTACCTGGCAGCTCCATCCTTTGTATCCTTTTCCCAATATACCCAGCATCCCTCCTCAGCACATGTCCAAACCAATGCAATCTCGCCTCTCTTGCTTTATCTCCAAACTGTCCAACCTGAGCTGACCCTCTAATATACTGATTCCTAATCCTGTCCATCCTAGTCACACCCAGTGCAAATCTTAACATATTTAACTCTGCCACATCCAGCTCTGACTCCTGCCTTTTCGTCAATGTTACTGTCTCCAACCACACTGCTAAACACAATAATTCTGCAGAAAGCCAAAGATAAAAAGGCCCCAAATAAGGGACTAATTTTAAATATTGTTCATATAAACTTAGAAAGCTGCTAGAATAACATGTTTTATATTAACATGTATTTTCTGATGGATATAAAGTCTGAAAATCAAATGTCTGTCATCACTTAGTGACTTTAATCCTCAGTGGTTTGCAAGAAAACTACAATTTTCTGATTAACAGACCAGAAATATGAGGCTAACATTTTGATGTTCTGGGCAGTTGAGAGGTATGTACAGCATATAACTGTTAAAGTTACTATTGTCAGAATGAATGGATGTGTAGTTAAGTTTCACATCAAAATATAAAAAGAAAAGAATAAAAGAGGAAAAAAAACATTTTAAGGTTACCTTTGCCACCACAGATGTATGCTTTTGATTTATAAAAAAAATAAGTGTTTTGTGTTAAAATGTCAATATATTCTTTTTACAAAATGACTGATTTATAAAATATTCCTGCTCTGCAGCTAATTTTAGTCACACGTGAAGTCATCTTTCTAAACAGAATTATAATAAAAATAACAGTTTTAATTTCCGTCTGCAAACAATACTTAGCCATCTTCAAGAGTTGGTGATATAATAGAAATGTAGCTAATTTATAGATAAACCAAGAAAAAAACGCCAAAATTGGTGTTGCCAAACACCACGTACCAAACAAACGAAACTGGAAGCGAAATGAAGGAAAACCTTCAAAGTTTATTATAAATTGATATAAATCCACAGCAATGGTTTTGTTATTAGCGTGTTTTGCTGTGGATTTATATCAATTTATAATAAACTTTGAAGGTTTTCCTTCATTTCGCTTCCAGTTTTGTTAATTTATAGATAAAAATATTACAATTTTTCAAGTATACACTGCATTTTGAGATTTTACTATTCAGAATTTATATTATATATTATGGGCCAATGCATATTTTTTATAAATACATTGTTTTAAAATATTTACAATATATTCACAGAAAGGAAGAAATTCAATATCACATACTTTATACAATGTTAGGAATACCTTGAATCATCAAGGTAATCTTATACAATTAACACATTAAGAGTCTTGGTATTTCAATAGCAAATAGCAAAGCTATCCCAACAACTAAATGTCTTAGTGTGATTTATAGATCTTACTCTAATAACTTGTTTTCTAGTTTTACATAGTACTACTGCTACATTTAAAATTTCTTTGAATGTAGGAACTGAGTTTGATTTCCAATTTTTTTTGTAATAACTTTTCTAGCTACTGCAAAAAGACTCCAAAGTGCTTTTTTGTTTGTTTTTTACAGATAGAGGAAGTTGGATATTCATTAGTATTATTGATCTAGACAAAGAACAGTTATCAGACCATAACCCTTTAAAAACATATATGCCAAATCAGCTTTTACAGCTTTACTACATCTCCAATAAACTGAAGAAGTCATTTTACTAAACTTAGATATTTTATAGAGAGTAACAAACATGCTGTATATATATTTCCACATAAAAACTTTCCAGTATAAACTTGAACAAGTTTGACTAACAGATTTAAGTAAAAATGTTATTCTTACCATCTATTGAGTCAATGAATTCACTACTATCTAAATAGTTCCAGAATCTTGGATCAAAATTATTATTATTTATAATTAACTGATATAACTTGGACAAGTTTCCTTTGTATGTCAGTTTACCTTCGATGATAGCATTCATATATTCTTACAATGGATGAACAGTGTTTTGTTCCTCTTCACTCATGTTATCTACAAATTCATTTAATTTATCACTGATGGATAATGTTAACTGGTTAACAGATTCACCTGACTTATAATCTTTCATTAAATATTCTAACAACTTAGCTTTTCCTTTTTTAAGCAATCAGATCATAATACTAATCCAGTTCTGTTTAGTAAATTCATTGTAACATTGTTGTGAGTTTCCTTAAATCTAGAGGGGTGTGCTGCAATGGAAAAGTTCAAAAATTTCCATATTGATATTAATAGGGTTTTAAAAACATATTTCTTAACTGTTTTAAAAATAGATTTCATATATGCAGAGTATAAAGACTGAAATGAGTTTCCTTCTCAGGTAAATTTTATTAACCAGATGAAATGATTGTTACATATCTGCAATTTACCATAGCTGATAAACTTATAAGAATTCAGTATAATCTGCTTTTGACTGGTTTTCCTTTAACTGGTATAAGTTGAGTCTATCTGGAGTATAATATAGTTAAAATTTGAAGCATTGGTGTAAGATTCTACATCTCGGAAGCTAATACCACCATACTCCCATAACCTTATATGATTTCTATAAGCAAGTCTCAGCATTTTAGGATACCATAAGAATGAAATGAATACTTTTTCCATTTTCTTTAAAAGTTTTTTGTCAGGTATTAAAGCTATTAAATGAAACATATATAGAATCTTGGGCAATATAATCATTTAATAAGTACTAACCTATCCTCAAAAGTAAAAAAAAAACACACACACATTCCACTTTTTAATAAGAAGTAATACTTCTTCAATTATTTTTCAAAATTATTAATAATCTTACTCACATCTTCAGAGATTTTTATTTCTAAATGTTTCTGTTTTTTTCCTTGCCAAAAAATATTTATATTTATCTTTAAACTTACTATCTAGTAATTGATTTAGCAATAATGTTTTAGTTTTATTATTGTTAAATTTCAGCAGCAGTACTTCTTGAAACTTTCAATGTCCTCATCTGTTTCTTCATTGAATAATTTAAATCTGTTATAGTTAAGAAAATATCATCTACAAAATGTTGCATTTTATATTGACAATCTTTATTAATTGTGAATCCATAATGTTTTTTATTGCAGCTTATGCTATTAGCTAAGGATTCAATAATTAAGGCAAACAATAGAAGGGACAAGGGACAACCTTGCTTTGTGCCTTTGTTTAAAGTGGATCCTTGAGAAATGTAAGATCCAATTTTAACATATAGTTTTGAGTATCAATACAAGTTTTTAATATTCCAATAAATTGTTCTGGAAATGCAGATGTTTTTAAAATTTTAAACAAGCAGTTCCAGTCTTCAGAATCAAAAGCTCTCTTGATATCTAAGCTAATTAGGGCCAGTTATGTATTCATTCCATTTGCTAAATTTAAGAGAGTTACTACCCTTTGCTATCATGTCATGCTATCATAATGACAGTGTTTCCTAGCAGTGTGAAAAAGAGTCCTGCTTATTTATAGCATGTTTACTTTTGAAAATAAAAGATCAAATGGTTGAAATACATTCATTTGTCAGTATCCATTCTGTCTTCTTTAAGGACATGAGGAGCCAAAGAGTATCCCAGAAAGCAGTGAACATAAGGCAGAGAACCATGTACCAGTGTTGTAGTTACTGTGTGACCAAGAGGGCAGCTGCCCTGGCATACATCTCAACTGCCCAGACTTTTGCCTCATATTTTTGTTCTGTTCCTCTTAAAATGTGTGGTTTTCTGGCAAATCAGTGCAGACTGAAGTCACTAAATAATGGCATGCATTTAAGTTTCAGACTCCATATCCTTCTGAAAATGCATGCTAACACAAATCCTGTTATTCTTGAAACTTTCCAAGTTTATAAGAACAATATTTAAAAGTTGTACCTACTTCTGGTCCTTTCTTTCCCTATTATTTTGAGCTTTGTCCAGATTTCTTTAGTTAAGAGGTTGAGAGGTACCCTTGGCACAAGGTTTTAGATGGAGTGAATAGCAGTTGCTGCTAATAAGGCTTCATTGCAGTACTGGCATTCATCCAATACTGTAATTGCTTTCAAAGCTGAAGAATTTAGTTGAATATATTGTAACTGGAGCAAGCTGATTTCTAGTTTGTAGTAAGTAGTTTCTTAAATTTAAAAGTTGACAAGTTTAGAAAGTTGTTATGATAACAAATTTTGCATAAGTACTTCTTTAGTGACATTTGGAAGGGGCACAGATCAGGGAACATACCTGGGATCTGATTACTTGGTTTCTCAAGTGAAATTGAGGAGTGCTAGGTTGGGAAATGGACTGTTTTTTGATCCTCAGTTTGGAGTTAAGGGTGCCAGCTCAAAAGATGGCACCAAACAGCAGACATAAGAAAAAATCCACACGGATGTAAGGATGATATGTAGGTCGTGGTTACTATTGGTCACTCTTTATCCAGCAAAGTCCCTATTTTGTCAGTCTTGTCATTCAAAAAAAAAAGACATGAAAATAGCAAATGTCCTGAGATTTTAGAACAAAAATAATTAATTCCCAAACTTCATCTAATAGTTGCAAAAAATAATCAGTGTATACCAAAAGCACCTTAATATTAAATAAAACATCAGAAACAATTCAGATTCTTCAAGTTTAAGTTTCTTTTTGCTCAAAGAGGTGAAGTCCATTCCCTTTCACTGGTTGTGGGCATGATTTGTCCTGCAAAGCCTAATGTTCTCTTAGAAAATGTCCTACTCTGAGTACTTGAAAGTCCTACATGCAACCTCCATATCATCATCATCGACTTCCTTTTTCCCATGTTCTACATAGAGTCAGGGTGTTGCGTCAGTTGTCTTCATCTCTCTCAATTCAATGTCAATCTCCTACCTTTTCAACAGTCAGTCCTGACCATTACATCTTCACCAGATTGTCTTCTGCTTTTCTGCACATGTGCCCAAACCACTGATATCTGTCCTCTTTGACCTTCTCTGCAATTGGAGCTATTTTGCCTTCTGCTCTGTTCTGTTCTTTGTTTGTCCCACAGTGTGCATCCTACCACCTGTCTCAGGCACTTCATGTCTATCACCTCTAGCTTCCTTTGCACTATACAGTAGTACTGGTCATATCACTGTTTTGCACACCTTACTTTTCAGCTCCTTTGGCATTCTTCTGTCATATACTACCCCTGAGTTCCAGTGCCATTTGGCTGCAGCCCCTCTGTTTCTAGGTTTAACCTCTTCATTTAGACTTCCCTTCACCAAACTCCCCTCTCTGATATCTGAAGCTGTTAACTTGTTCCACTATTTCCCTTCTAATCTCATTTCTGGACTTCTGGCTCCCCATTTGCTGCCATTAAAACTGTCTTATCTGTACTCTGATTCACCCCTTGTACCTTTAACTTTTCATTCCTTTGCCCGATCCTTTGCTGAAGTTCTTGCTTGTAATACCACATTGTCTGCATACAGCAGTTTTGTCTATTTGGCCTCCCTGACCTGATTGCTAATGTAATCCATCACCAGTATAAACAACAGTGGGCTCAGAGCAGAACCCTGATGCATACCCACTCCCACTGGGAACCCCTCTGTGAGAACGAACAATGTTAATACTTAAGTCATTAAGTCCTTGTAGATAGCGAACACTAATTCCACAAATTTTTATGGGACTTCAAACCACTGCAGAACTACCCAAATCAGCTTTCTTGGGACCTTGTCATGTGTTTTCTCCAAGTTTAGGACTGTTCAGTTGGACCCTTTCCTCATCTGTAACTTATTCTCAACTATCTGTCTCACTGCAAACATTGGGGTCAGTTGTACTGCATCCTGATCTGAATTCAAACTGCTCATCTCCCATTTCACGTTCTACTACTGTGCGTATTTGTTTCTCAATCACCATCTCTAAAACTTTCATGCAGTGTGACAGGAGTTCTATACCTCTATACTGCCCGCATTTGTGAATGTTCTGTTTGCTCTTGTGCACTGACACTAGTGTACTTATTCTCCAGTCATCTGGGATACTCCTTTCTTGCCATATTGCTATGAGTACCCTCAGGAGCCATTTTTCCTCATCTCACCCAACATCTGAATCATAACTGCTGTGACCTCATCTGAGCCTGTTGCTTTCTCCTAATTGCATTTTCCTTAGTGCAGTTCTTGCTTCTTCAAGGATGGACTCCTCCTCTTCTTTCATCATAAGCTCTGTCTGGGCAGTACAGCTTTATGTGGTGTTTTCTTAATTCAGGAGCTGCTGGAAGTATTTCTTCCATCTGCCTTTGATGTCCTATGAACGGATGAGCAGGTTGTTGCTGGCATCCCTTATGATGGCTGTCTGATGACTATCTTCTTTCTCTTTCTCTCTTTGCCTTGCATCCTGATAGAGTTTCTTTATGCCATCTACCTAGTCACTTTCCAGAAGCTGGCAGAGTGCCTCTGATGCCTAGTTTTTTGCAATTGCAACTCCTCTCTTACTTAGCCAAACAGTATTCCTTCTTATCCTATCACCCACTTTTTCCTTGAACTCCTTTTTCCTTTTGATGACTTTCTGAACTTCTGCATTCCACCACCAGCTTTCCTTATGTATCTTATTTCCATACGTGGCTCAGCCACATATCTGTTCTGTAGTCCTAACACATGCTGCTTTGAGGTGCTTCCATTCTTCTTCAGCTCCATCTATTTTCTCTTTTTCCTGTGGTTCTAAAACCCTAGGTATTTCCTCGAACTCTGTTTTCTGTCCAGTCAATTCCAGGTCTTCAGCCTCACCTCTGTTCAGCTTAGAGCTTTCTCTGACTACTGCTTGCAGCTAATTGTGGCAACTAGTGGTTTATGCTGTGGGCCAGCCGTTTCACTGGGGATAACTTTGCAATCATTGATTCGACACCAGTGCCCTTTCCTTACTAGGAGGAAGTCTACTTGAGTTGCGTGTTGGCCACTCTTATATGTGATCTTGGGTCTGTCTGTCTTTCTTGCTGAACAGTGTGTTGGCCAACATTATGCTATTTGCCAGAGAGAGGTCAAGAATGACCTCCCGTTCTTTGTTCCTGTTGCCCCAGCCACACACAGGCCTAGGCAGTTCCCATATCCTGTTCTGTCTGACCCAGTATGTGTGTTCAGATTCCCCATTATCAACACCAACTCATATTGTACTGCTTTATCTCGTATGTCCTGGACCTCCTGCCAAATACATTCTTTTCTTAACTATCATAACCCTGCTGTGGGGCATAATCTGAGATTATGAATACTGCCCTATCCTTACACTGGATCTGATTACTGTGACTCTGTCACTAATTCAAATGACATCCCTCACTGCCTTCTGAATTCTCTTCCTCACCACAATTCCCACATCTTTTCTAGTCTGTCCTCCTCCTAATCTCAAGCCAGGTGGCTTTGCTGCACTCCCCTTCCATTTTGTCTCCTGGATACCTAGGCTGTCCAGCTTCCTCCTTACAATCACATCATCTGTTTTGAAGCTGTCTTGTCAATGAAATTACACTGAGTGTCACAATTGTCAGGTTGATTGGTTTTATGTCCAGCTTTTCCTCAACAGAGTTATCCCAGTTAGGCAAATGGATACCAGCCAGCCAGTAGCTTATTGATCCAGGGCTGCTAGACTTCATGAAGGCACACACTGGGCAACAGGGCACATGTACCCCTCCCACTATTATCATGGGTCACTGGCATAGGTCAGAGTAGGCCATGTCCTTAAACCACTTATCACCAGCAAATACCCATGCCCATTGCGCGAAATTAGTCAACATGACCAAACCATTTAGTGTCATATTTTTACACAGTCAGGTGGGCCTTGACACAGCACAGCTCAGCTCATAGTCTATCATCCATGATCTCCTGTTTTGAGGGTAAGGTGCACCACAGTATCCAAAGCAGTCAGTCTATGTGTACCCCCCACTGGCACCATCTGAAGTCTGTACTGCTGCCCACAGCTCCATTCTTGAGTGAGTTTAAGGAAACACTCAGAATGTTTTTGGAAGGTAGGAGGAACCCCAACAAAGATACAGGGAGGACATGCAACCTCCATATAAGCATTGTCTAGAAGTCAGGATAAAGCCTTGTACCTTGCAAGTGGAATGTGAAGACCTTAACCATTATGCCAAATTGTCTCTCTCCAGCCTCCATACAGAAGGCAAATAATACACCAATCAGATTAATTCACAGGACAGAAAAGACATATCTTTAGAAACGAATGAATATCATGCAGAACCAATTTTATTAACAGAAATTTCTAAACTCTGGGCCTTGACTTTTCACCTTCTAGTGGAGTATACAGAAACAAAAACTACTTAGTCTAAACAAGAAGTCCAGACAAAATCATTTCTCACAAAGAAATGCTGACATCAACTCATAACCTATTTAGGTAAATCAGAGTAGTTAAATGTGAATATGTTAATATTTTCATAAATGGAGATTGTGAGGTGTGTCTCATAAATAGTCCAGAACGTAGTATGACTTATATGGTAAACTTGCACTACAGCTCTCATGTGCACAAACCTATACACATAGTTATGAAACGTGGTCAGGATCACATCTTTAAGGAGACAAGCTATGCTTTCCTCTATCAGTGGTGGCAAATATTTGTACAGCTGATGGTTCAGAATCAGATGCAGTCATAGCTTCGGAGTAAAATACAAACATGCCATAAGTGGTTGTAAAACTATTGCAAACTTGTTTGGCTTTTACATTACCTTTTTACCACTGACTGGGAAAATCAGCTTTAAATTCAAGTTGTGAACAAATGGCCTAAAAAGTCAAAAGATTGCAGCAATATTCTGTGATAGGCTGACACTGACATATTTTTAGCGAGTATTTATTTTTCTAATTCTTTTAAATCATGTTGGGACAAATTAAGTATGAGACTGCAGTGCTATGATCTGTTATTTTTCCTAGTCATGGTCAAATGTGATTCTTAAAAAATTGTGCATGCTTGAGGATGACTGTGAAATACAAGACATTAGCACATATTTAAATGTTGGAAAGCTAATCTTGAAGATGGCACAGCTGCTGAGCTCTTACATGTGTCACTGTGCTGCGGACAGTGCTGAAATTGATTGTTCTAACAGCCCTGTATGGGTTGAGCTCTGCTACTGTACTAAGGCTGTTCCATTCATTTATTTATGTTTGTTTAGTACTTTTACATGTGAATATAGAGATGTTGTTCATCAGCTATGTTTTACTGAGCAGCACGTCACTTTTACATTTTATGAAAAATAAAAGGGAAGTAAATATTGTGGGAATAAATATTCAGGGAATTGTTATGGCTAGGCTTGTATAGGCCCTAGGGCTGATAACCCAGTACCAACCTATGAACCTATGAGCCATCAGCTGCCAGAGTGGTGTTTCATTTGCTATTAGCATGCAGTCGTACTGCTGTAAATGTATGCCCCTGGTTTCAGGTTGTGTGCTTCATCAGCATAAGTATAGCATATCTGGGCTCCATCTGGTATATAGCAGTATATGTTACTACTCTATTGTACTCAGGTCCCTGTATGAATTATGCAGGACTGTGAAATCTAGTCTGCACCATGCAGCAGGCCTGCACAAGTACAGAAAATGTCAATGAACCTCAACCATGAGTTTAAACCTCAGCTAGCATCTACTCTGTCTTTAAACATTAAAAAATACAACATTTCCTATCCACCCACACAAGGTACTGTAAACTATGGTATCCCTCACCTTATCTATGGACACTCTACTGATATATTATAGCCTGAGCCGCTATCATTCTTTGTCTATAAACTACTTACTTTCCCTTCCCCTCTTCCTTGCTAGTCTTTCCTACTCTTCTCCTCACATCCCCTGCTTATTTTTATCACACTTTGCTATTCCCCTTCATTGTCTCCTGGCTCGCTACAGTGAATTTTTCTGTCCATCTTCTTTCATCCCCTTTCACTTCACATTCCTTCTGTATCTCCCTATATGCAGCCACAAACCATACACTGGCACCTTAAAGCCTCTTCTCATGACAATAGTCGTACAGCCTTTTACTCAACATTCCCCACTTTCTTCTCACTCAGCTTATCTATGTATCATCTGTTTCAACCTCTACCACATCCAGTGTATGATCCAACCACTTTCTTTGCTGGCACCTCTACCTGTTTTCCTGCTATTACCTCTCAGACACACCTTCTTACCTTGCTCCTCCAGCACATTCTGTATAACTAGCACCTCCAGTAACATGTTACTTTAATCCAATTTTTCTAAAACCTCACTTTTTAAAAACTTGATCTCTCAAATGACTTTGGACTAGATTCAATAATACCCACACTGTGTAAACGGTCTGTAATCAATAACATCCCTACCACATTTTTGTGCTTTACACGTCACTGTAATCATGAGGTGAATTTTTGTAACAAATGCACACTGAAATTTGTTGTGATCCAGGGGGAGATTAAGTCAGAGAGTAAGTCCACAGAAGTTATACCACTCTGCTGATGAACAAGTGAGACTTACAGAGTGTACGGACTGCTTCTGTGTAAGATAAGGCAGAACTACAGTCCACTTACTTACATTGT
Organism: Protopterus annectens; assembly: GCF_019279795.1. Classification (NCBI taxonomy): domain Eukaryota; kingdom Metazoa; phylum Chordata; order Ceratodontiformes; family Protopteridae; genus Protopterus; species Protopterus annectens. The sequence goes on from NC_056737.1 coordinate 1,662,766,338, forward strand.
CCATGAAACGTTTTCTTTCTTTTTTTTTTTAATTGCAACTTGCATCTGATTTATCTGTCAGCATGTTTTGCTTCCAGGCATTTGCAGCTTAGAGAATTCTCTCTGTTTGATATAACAGTCTTAACAAAAATTAAGTGTCTTGTTATAGGTTTTTATTTCATGTAGCCAAGTGCAAAAAAAAAAATTTTTTAGTTCATTTGAAACTGGGAATTGCACCAGTTTATACTCATCTATTAATTTCTTACTTTTCTTTGCACAAGCATCAGTTGCTCTGTGATCATTTTTCATAATATGAAAGTCACAGTCTCCTATATCCCATGAAGTTCAATCACATTTTTGTGAGGAGGGAGAGGAGGTTACAAATCTACCCTGACATAATGCTAGGGAAGTTGTTTTTTACTAGGGTAAGTCCTCCCACATCCCCAAACCCCTGCTACTGCATACATACTCAGAGACCACTGTATCTCAGACAAATCGGACTACTTTGAGATATAGCAATTTCAAAATTAACATGTAATTTCCTGTTTTCATACATTCAGTCTTGTTATCCTGTAACTCACATTTATAAATCTTAGAATTTAAAGCTGTTAAAATTCGAAAACATATAGAATACATAAAGCCACATATGTGGCGCTACAGCCATCAGCTATAGTACCACTTCAGGAAGAGTTTTTTTTTATTTAATTTAATTTTTATCAGTAACCATTTTTCCTGGAAATACTTGTATCGTGGTACCCCAATGAATGAGTTTGACCTGGCAATTAAATAAGCAACAGTTTTAAACTATTTCAATTTATGCTGAATGTTTTTTTAAATTGTTTTGTAATCTCTGATTAAATAGGTTTAACTGATATATAGTAAAAAAATGAAAGTCTGCTTCTCATGCTGTAAACATCTTTAACAAGGCACTGCTCATCTTCGGCACTTTGTTCCATAAATGGCCTCATGTAATGCAATTTACACTTGTAGAAATAAATCTGCCATTTTGCAAGGAAAAAATACATCACAATGGATGCTGGATTTTAAATCCTGCAAAGGTCTTGGGACATATACTTTGCTCCAAACATACTTTATGCTTTAGTTTTGATATGTACTCCTTTGAGTTACTTAAGAAATATTTCAAAACTGTTTAGATCATGTGTAAAAAGCATTGGACATCATCAGAACACCTACATAGTCATCAGATAAATAAAATAAAATATTAAACATTTTATCACATCATGTCTGCCCTACAAATTTCAGGCTATTATTTTGTACAGATGTCTATAATCTTGTTTGATTACATCCCTGCATGGTTGATTTCATATTTTAAGCTTTTAATTTTTTCATAATATTCCTATATGTCCTGCTTGCATATCCCTTTGTTTTCAATTTGGTTATGTGATTACCCCCATTAATTCAAGCCTTTATTATTTTTTGATTAATATTTTAAGATAATTTGTGTCAGAGCCCTTAAACTGGATTAAACTGCAATCTATACTATGACTTAAAAAAACATAATACATACAGCTATTCACACTGAGCCTTTTCTTATTTGCACTGGTGATGGACAGGTTGACAGACGAGATCAGACCGGAGTCCCCGTGGACTATGATGTTTGCAGATGACATTGTGATATGTAGTGAGAGTAGGGAACGGGTTAAGGAGACCCTGGAGAGGTAGAGATATGCTCTAGAGAGGAGAGGAATGAAGGACAGCCAGACTAAGACAGAATATATGTGTGTGAATGAGAGGGAGGATAGAGGAATGGTGAGGATGTAGGGAGTAGAGTTGGTGAAGGTGGATGGGTTTAAATACTTGGGATCAACAGTTCAGAGTAATGGCGAGTGTGGAAGAGAGGTGAAGAAGAGAGTACAGGCAGGGTGGAATGGGTGGAGAAGAGTGTCAGGAGTGATTTGTGACAAACAAGTACCAGTAAGAGTGAAAGGGAAGGTCTAAAAAAGGGTAGTGAGACCAGCTTTGTTATATGGGTTGGAGACAGTGACATTGACACAAAGGCAGGAGTCAGAGCTGGATGTGGCAGAGTTAAAGATGTTAAGATTTGCACTGGGTGTGACGAGGGTAGACAGGATTAGGAATAAGTATATTAGAGGGTCAGCCCAGGTTGGACAGTTTGGAGACAAAGCCAGAGAGGCAAGATTGTGTTGGTTTGGACGTGCTGAGGAGGTATGCTGGTTATATTGGGAAAAGGATGCTAAGGATGAAGCTGCTAGGTAACAGGAAAAGAGGAAGGCCTAAGATAAGGTTTATGGATGTGATGAGAGAGGACATGCAGGCGGTTGGTGTGAAAGAGCAAGATGCAGAGGACAGGAAGAAATGGCGAACCCTAACTGGGAAAAGCCGAAAAAAGAAGAAGAAGAAGATACAGCTATTCACACTCAAAATTAAATGTGTCTTCTGCAGTATTTACCCCAATCTTTTTGCTTATATATGACTCCTAGCAGAACTATGAGTACAATCAAATAATATTTCATTTTCCTAGGGATACATTTTGTACATTCAATAACTTCACTGTGTCTGCATTAATGTATGCAAATATACTGGGTTAAACTAGAAAGAGGTTTGTACCTAATGAAATTACAGTGTAAAAAATATTTTGCCCTTGCCTATATTTCAACATGTGAGAGACAAAATAAGAAGTGGAAAGCAGAACCAACAATTTTCACATACCATGTTTAAAAATATATTTTATTTTAGTTTTAAATAGCATATTAAAACATAAATTAAACTAATATTATTTAAAACACACATGAAGACAAGTGGGAGGCAATGGCATTATGATCAGATAATGGGCATGAAATCCACTTAACTAAATCAGTTTTATGACTTAAATCAGTAACTACATAAATTCTGTCAGTTTGTTTTTGTGCAACAAAGACATACGAATAATTGATAAAAAAGAGTCAGGTTTTGCAAATCCAATAGTATCCTTTAACCTTGGAGTGTTCAATCATCTCCTGGCATTTTAGCAGGGGCTGGATGCCTTGTTTCCTTGCTTGCAGCAGAAAATGTGTGTTTAATGTGCTCTTCAAATCACCTGCCAGTGCTTGGATCCATTTTAAATTATCTAATCGTGTAGTTAAATATTTGTTTACAAAGTTATCATTAATTTCTGGTAGGTAATACATATTTACTAATGTAATGACGATATTTTATAACTCATTTACTGCCACTGTTAGCAAAAAGAATAACAAAGGCTAAAATAAGATAATTAAATTAATATGCTTTCCTTCTGACTTATTGTTCCTGATTCTACCATTGTTTTTTTTTTCTTTCTTACTAAAAATGATAAATTAATAAATTGGAAGCACTTGTTTATATATTTTTAAGGACAGCCTGGACACATCCATAATAAGGGGAACAACTGTTTTGGTATATTGGCAGGCTAGAAGGGTATTGATGCCCATGTTTGAAACATTCGTATGCATGGATGCACATATGCATGTATGTAAGTATTGTATACTGATCAGCGTACTATTGCCCTCATGGAGTATTATAGTTATAGTAGAGAAAAATATTATGGCCATGAAATAAAGAATCAAAGTATTCTTTAAGCTGTTTTCGGCTTCTTATGCACTGCCTTTTCTATAAACATAAACATATTAACACATACTGATTAGGATTCAGAAAGGATTAGTGAGATGTGCAAGTCTTAGCTTGGAAGGTTTCTGCATCATACTAAACCTTTCCACTTCAGGGACCACTTTACCACTGAGGTTTTCCTCTCATGGAGGCCTGAGTGCCAACAGTGGTCTTGCAGGCAAAGTCACATGCTAATGCTGTGGTTTGGGGAAGTGGCAAATGCTAATTAGCCAATTCAATATTTTGTGGCTCCCAAGTTGTTCAGTCAAGTGATTCAGAAAAGTGATTGGTTGAGTAAAATGTTACTCTATGAGGAAAAAGTAACCACCACAAAAACAGGGCAGTCACCCATTCAGTCTTATGGGAGTACTCAGGGTGCAAGTAAGTTCAGCAGAAATGGGAATGGGGGCTGTTACTGAGTGTTTGTGTGTTTGCATGTGTGTGCATTCCTGTAGGGGCAAGTATGAGGGTGCATGAGTGTGTGTGTGCGCGCGCGTGTGTGTGTGTGTGTGTGTGTGTGTGTGTGTGTGTGTGTGTGTGTGTGTGTGTGTGTGTGTGTGTGTGTGTGTGTGTGTATAGAATACTTCTCAAACATGCAGGCATTGAAAATAGGTGCAAAGACCCTTGAAAAGTTGGAAGATCCAGCCAAAAATCTGGACATCTAATTAGCATAAAATTCAAATATCTGATAGCACATAACTCTTCCTGATTCCAGCAGTAATGTAGGATACTCCTCAGAAGCACATTCTAAGAAAAATCAAGGAAAATATATCAAAGAGACAGTGCAAAATATGTAGCCTTTCATATACTGTACTGTACTGCAAAATTCTGCCACACAAAGTCATTTATTTTTGCTTCGAAAAGGGGAGATGTATGATGTATGTCCTTTTTAAGTTATTTGTGTACTGTGGATTTCTGTGTAATAAACAGTTTAAAAAATGTGTGATAAGGGGGACTCAGGAAATTATATGGAGCGATAAAGTAAAAATGAATGTAGGAACACAGCTCCAAGAAATAGTTACCTGATGTACAGAGGTAAATCAGACCAGTAAACAGGCACATTCCCCTGTAATAGGGACAGTTGAGAAACCTGGGGTGTACATAGGTGTCAGAATGGCTTTGTGTGTGCATTTGTGTGTGTGCGTGTGTGTGTGTGTGTGTGTGTTGGGGGATGGCTTTGCCAACTGGATGCATGGGCCACTATGGAAAACACTAGCTCAATCAGGTCTGACAGCACTAGTTTTTGATCAGAGATATGGTAATGAATCAATAATAAAGTCTGTCTCATTTTGGCCATACTTGTCTCTGGATCACAAATTTCCTGACATTGTGCAAATTGACCAACCTATGCTGGGCAATTAGCATGAGCGGTGGCATTTTACTGAATCTCAGGCTCATTGTTTAGATAAAACAATAAATAAAATTCATATAGGTAAAACAAAGGAACCAGGTATATTTTATATAGTTAAAAGAATGAAAATTAGAACTGTACCATGAATAGTGCGTGAAAAAGGTGATAAATCTTAAATGTATAGATTGATTTTGTTTTTGCTCTCTTATTATCCAATTTTCTATTTTTCTTTCCACAAATCCTTTCTTTCTGTCTCTAGACCTTATTCATCCTTTTGTCTTCTTTCTTTTTCCCTTCTTTCTCCTTTCCCCTTGATTTTATGTGCTATGTTTATAAGACTCAGATGAATAACAATCTTGTTAATCAACAACTTTCCATTTACAGTAACAATCATCTTTCTTTTAGCATTGATTTAAGTTCTGTGCTACCCACTTTACTTCATTAAAGATATTACACACATAAACTGCACATTACATTCTTTATAAAGTAAGTGAGTGTTTGTAACAAAAAAAAAATCTCACATTGTACAGTCTAATGGTTTAACAAGTATATGTGGCATTATTCATTTATTGGCTCGCTAAAAATATTGTGTATTATACCATGACCCCCTATTAATATTCCAAAACGTGCACGCTGATTGGCCAGCATGCACGTTGTAAATCGACTTATACTAATGGAAAAAGGTCCGGTCGCCCAGACTTTTTCCATTAGTATAAGTGTTTTTTAAAACACTGTCTCGCTATGTTAAAAGAGTTTAACATAGCGACACAGGTTTAAAAAAAAAGCAACAGAGATCTCCATTGCTTTTTTTAAAGCTGTCTCGCTATGTTAAACTCCTTTAACATAGCGACACAGTGTGTAAAAAGCAACGGAGATCTTGCTTTCTCCGTTGCTTTTTTTTTTAAACCTGTCTCGCTATGTTAAATGGGTTTAACATAGCCAGACAGCTTTAAAAAAAGCAATGGAGATCTCCGTTGCTTATTTTAAAGCTGTCTCGCTATGTTAAACCCATTTAACATAGTGAAACAGTAAAAAAGCAACGGAGATCTTGCTTTCTCCGTTGCTTTTGGCCACAGCTCTGATGTACTGTGTAGGCATGCGCAGTACATCAGAACTGCAGCGGATGCCAGACAGCTGCGGAAGGGCAGCAAAGAGGCATTATACAATGCCATTATTTAAGAAAAGTAATTGTTTCTTTTCTTAAATAATGTCATAGTATAATAGCAATAACCCACGCCTGGGTGTGGGTAATGCGGGATTTAACCACGGTTGTCTTTGGTTAAATCCCGCATTACCCACACCCAGGCGTGGGTTATTGCTATAATCTGAACTGTTCTAGGCTTATAGATTCATAGGTAATAACTAGGCTGTCTGCCCTTATGGGCCATTTTAAGTCTAGTCAATTTCCATTTTTTTTTTCTATGCCTGACTAGATTTATGTTAACAGCTTTGGCCAGGTCAAGCTATTCAGTATGTTCCATTTTGCCTTTATTCATTGCTTTGGTGACCTTTTCAAAAAAGTCCACCAAGTTGAGTAAACATGACCTGCCCTTCATGCATCCAGGCTGAGATGGATCCATTGTTAGGAGGTTCCCTATGTTCTGATTGATTAAAGTCTTTCCATGGCTTTGCATATGAGGCTGATCAGAGTTATGGGTTTGTAATTGCCTGGGTCTGCAGAAGGTTCTGCTTTATGCAAGTGAATGGCTGTAGCCGCTCTCCATTCACTTGGTACAAAATGTGTATGGAGGCCAAGATTGAACACTGTTATTAGGGATGTGGCTAAATTGTGCTTCATGCTCTTTAAGATCCATCAAGAGATAATGTCAGGGCCCACTAATGCAGTATTTGTAGCTTTGGATAACACTTTTAGGTCTTGTGTGATAACTGGAGGCAGGCCAGTTTTAGGCATATCTTGAGGGACAGACAGAGGGGACAGAGGGGTAAAAATTGCAGCTAAATCTATTGGCCAGTAGGTTCACTCTGTCTTCAGCCTCAGTGTAGTTAAGATTGTTCATAATCAGCTTAGTGCATCGCTGCCTTTTGATTTTGGGATTATGAACATTACTAAAAAATGCCTTGTGATTGTCATTGGCTTGGGAAGCTATTTTAGCCTCAGACTCGTATTTGGTTGATTTTATTAAGCTCCTGAGTTATTTTGTTTATTTCAGTGATGAGGGCTCTATCATTCTGGGAATTACTCTTCTTACTTTTGGTTAAAATTATTTTATTTTTATTATAAAGCTATTATGGTTCTACTATATGGGTTTGTTCTTTGGGTTTGCCCTGCACTTGTTCCTGTGAGGTACAGCTGCATCTGTGCAGCTAACATGCTGGTATAGTGTGGTGGTGTATGATTCTGCATATTCAGAGGAGTTAACTGGATCTGGCGGCAGTCTGAAGCTTGCCAGTATATCACTTAGGATTAGGTAGTTTGTCTTAAAGAAATTTCTAAAGGTACCTTGGGTGGAATGATCTCTAGTTTCAGTTTTATTTGAAAGGAGATTGTTTATGGTCAAATCTAAGAAGTGAAGTAGATATGCATGGGATGGTGCAAAGTGCTCCCATATTTTTAAGGACGAGATCCAAGATGTTATTCTCTCTAGTGGGTACTCTAATTCTTCCAGGGTATTTGTACTGACAAAGCCAGGAATCTCTTAGGGAAGCAAATATCAATTTCAATCTCCAAGACTTATGACATCAGCAGCTAAATATATTAAAAAGAAATGCCTACCAACAGTATTCTCATCAAACTGCACAAATTTTTATATCAATACTTAATTTCTTAATTACATTATATAATATATAGTTTTACACATACATCATTGCATTTTCTATTCTGTGCAAATCTATACATAACAATCACACTTTTTTGCCTTGTTATAATATTCCCTTATTATATAAATTACATTCAAATTGCCACTGTTCCAGTTTTGATGTAGCTGTTCATGTTGCACTCTTGAATAAAGCTTTTGTAGCCCACAATCCATTGCTCACTTTTCTCAGTATTATTATTTCTATAGATATGATTCTAAATGTTTATAATTATATTTATTTATCCTTTGTTCACTAGTTTAGTCTTAGTAGGCCAGCATCCTCTTTGTGCCCTGAGAGGATGTGCATACTGACTAGGGAAAATCTGACCATGGCTCCAGCAAACTTCCCCTGTACTTTTCTACTTGTGTAAGGGGATGCTGGACTACTGCAGGAAGAATAGGAAGCATTATGGAGGAGAGCACTTTGGATGAAATGGAATATTTGTTAATGATGAAAATGTGCAACAGAAGAAGTCAGAATCCAGTACGTCTGTGGATGACACAAATGCTGCAGGCTTGGATATACTGCATTTTGCTGAATCCCAAAACACGATAATTCTGTAAGTGCAACAAGGAGGCTTACCTGATGAGGAGCTGAAAAAACTTACAGCGGAAGATGAATTATCCAAGAAAAGCACAGTACAATGCCTACAGGTGGTGGGCAAATGTTACCCACTGGAAGAAGGTGAAGGTGTACAGAACAAGGTTATGTAGAATGAAGAAAGAATGACGATTCCTGGAAATGGAACTGTATGTATTGGTAATGAAGCAAATGCAGAACAGTTTTCAGATAATGTAAGTAGTACTGACAGTAATGTTACAAAATGGTGGCGCAAATTCTGGCCAAATTAAGACTTATATATGCACTGTTACAGAAAATAGTGCAGTATTAAAAAACAAAGACTTTTGTGGCCAGAGAAAGATGGTTGCCTGCAAATAAAATAAGAATAAAAACAGAACAGACTAAGAGACACTGAATTAAGTATGTGGTGTGGGACAAGGGATGTATGGGTGCTAAGCCATATTGGAAATTAATAGTTTTGTGATGTGACTTGCAAATCTACAACCCTGGCAAAAATAACCTTTTTGACTTTATTTGATACTATTGAAAATTTATAATGTTTTATGTAGTAGTGAGCTACTAAAATGGAAGATAGTTCATTTTAGGGCTTCTGATGATAATGAAGTTGAATTAAATGAGTTATTGTCAGCACAAGTATGAAACTATGTTACAGGTTAAAAACAATGGATAAGAGGCATATTTGTAATGGTGCATGGGAGGTGTGAGTCACTTTGTATATTCATGAAGGCTGTGTGCAGCATTTATTAAATATAATTGTGGTTCATAGAAAAGCAGGTATAATTAGATATCAGGGACAGCCTAAAAGTTTTATTTTTAAGGAGATGTGGCACATGTCATACAAAATTGTTCCAAAGAGACAGGTGTTCACAACATGAAGAAACATTATATTGTATAAGACTGCAGTGCTTATTGTACAAAGAGTGACTATTTACTGTGTGCAATTAAGTGATAACAAAATGTAATGACAGTGGTTAGTTCAGTGTTCAGAAAGAAGCTGAAAATGAATTGAAATGAAGTGAATAAGAATGCATTAGAAGCAGTAACTGTACCAGGAAATGAAAGTGGTGAGAACAATCCAATTGAGCTGGTAGGGAAAAAGAGAATGAAGAAGAGGACCATTGCACGTTTTGGAGGAAAGTAAAAGCAGATGAGAAAAATGGAGTGTGTTACAGATGGGAAGAGAAAAATATAACAAGATCAGGAGACTGTAACTGTGCAATGAGGTTACGGCAAAAAATATAAATAAGAAGTAAGTAACTTGGGGATTTTTATTTTTTTTATGGACAAGTGAAACAGGGGTTAAAGAAAATAATATTTTTGGAAGAAATAACAACAGAATGCAAGAAGCAAACAGAACCTGACAAAATAGGTTATGGATTTTATAAAAATATGTCTACAGTACAGAAATGTACGGTAGTAGATTTAATGAATGAGTGGCTAGATAAGGGCATTTGTAAAGAGATAGTGAATAAAAAAATATAAAAAAGCAAGATGAGAGACATTTCAAAACTGGAGACCCTTGACTTTAAGGAATGCAGATTATAATTATTTATTAAGATAATGCAAAAAAGGTTTGGTGAGGTATTAAAGAAAGTACTGCATGAGATATATGATGCACATGGAAATATGTAAAAAATGTGCAAAGTGACAGGAAAAAGTAGAAAGTAAATTGGTGGCATGTGGTGCGGAGAAAACATATGGCAGTGTTGAGTGTGAAAGAAGGTGGGATATCATAAGGGAATATGGATTGGAAGGAAAAATAGAAAAGATGTTGAGGTCAGTTTATAATAATACTTGGAATAAAATGATGGTAATTGGTTGGTTAATAAAAGGGATACAGGTAAAGAGAGGTGTTACATAAGGATGTCCACTAAGCAAACTATTATAAATGCAGTGATTATTAAAAATAAGGAAAAAAGGGAACTACAAAAAGATGCAAAAATAGCTGTAGGCATTGCATATGCAGATAATGTGGTTGTGGATATAAATAGGATACAGATGAAGAAGCTGCTTATGGAAATAGGGAAAAGAAAAAGCTAATGAGGGGTTAATATTAAATACAAATGACAGCAAAGGCTTTGGAGATATAATTCAAATAAGTGGAATATATATTTTTTCCTGAATTAGAAATTAGTATTATGGGAATAAGATTTGGAAATGATACTATAATGAGAAGGCAATTGGAGGAAATAATGGAAAGAAAATGAAGAAGATTATAGGAATGTGAAATAAGCTTCAGATGTCATTTGCAGAAAAGGAATATTTTAATTCACACATAGATCTTAGAGAAATTAAATATATTGGGATATATTACTGACGGCATTAGAACAACAGTGCTAATTCTTTATGTGTGTGTGTGTGTGTGTGTGTGTGTGTGTGTGTGTGTGTGTGTGTGTGTGTGTGTGTGTGTGTGTGTGTGTGTGTGTGTGTGTGTGTGTGTGTGTGTGTGTGTGTGTGTGTGTGTGTGTATGTGTGTGTGTGCGTTCATGCGTGCATGCGTGCGTGTGTGTGTGTGTGTCTGTGTGTGTGTGCATCTGTGTGTGTGCGTGCCTGTGTGTGCATGCGTGTGTGTGCGTGCATGCGTGTGTGTGTGTGTGCGTGCGTGTGCTTGTGTGTGCGTTCATGCGTGTGTGTGTGTGTGTGTGTGTGTGTGTGTGTGTGTGTGTGTGTGTGTGTGTGTGTGTGTGTGTGTGAGGATTTAGAGTGAACCATGTTAAGCTTAAATTATTGTATTGCATTGTGATAAAGAAGATGGTAGACTAGGACTTGTTAATCTAGTGATATACTTACCATCTCTTCACTTTTATAGGACAGTGGATAAGATGATTAAAAGGGAGAACAATTTACTTAGCAAAGTTATATGGGGAAATGCAAAGATTTCTGGATGGAAATAAATTCAGGTGAGAGAAAAAATGTTATATGAATCTTGAAATTAAACAGTATGTTGATAAAATTAAGGATTTGACAACAGATATAAATCAAGGTGTTAAAGATGAAAGACCATGGCATAAGAACATTATGGAACAGTGCTATCTGATTAAAACATGGAAGGAATTGAATGAAGAGGAAAGAAACAGGCAAATGACACACAATATTTATAGAGATATATGAAATAAAATAGTTTTATGGAGATTAATCTTTAAAAAGATATCTGTTAAACTTCAAATGAAAATATAAACAAAAGGATTAGAGGTTGTGTAAATTACGCAAAGTTGAATAAAGGTTAGAACATACTGTGTCAGAATGCATAACAATGAAAGAAACAAGAATGTTATTCAAAAAGAGAGGGTTGTTTTAAGAATGTATATTAAAACTTGGTTACTTGAGGTCTCTATCAGGCTAAAGGGAATTAATAGATAAGATATCAAAAAGTATAGTGTGGGTTGTAGGTACAGTAGGTGTGATGAGCTACTGCTTACTAAAATTTGGGAAGCACAATTAATTATGAGAAAAATTAACATATGGTTCTGGAGCAAAGGCTGATCGCTTCAAATGCACTAAATATTGTTAAGATGTATTTAAAGCTGTTTTGAAGTATTCATTTATTGATGCATACATATTGACTAATGTTGGTTATTATCATTAATAAATTCTTACTATTTTTGATATGTATCATGGGATCCTTTACATCTACCTGAGCTACTACCAGCTCAAGTAGATGAGACCGCACTTTAATTTTTAATCCAAAAGTATAGTACCCCCTAATTCTACACTGCAGTGTCATTAATGGAAACAATAATGCAATCACCAGGGAGGGGAACAGAACCCACAGCATTCTGATATCCTAGTATCAAAGGCTCCCATTGAGTCACTGAAAAATCAGCTCAGTGCTCCTATGGTGCTAAGCTAAGCCTGTAAACTGCCCATACAGCTGGTATTCAGATTTGATTGACAGGTACAAACAGTCAAATAAAACAATCAGACTTTTTGTTGTGTGTATTAATGTCTAATTCTAACTGAAATCACTAGGATAAGTAAAAAGATATCAATAAAATTAAATGCTTACCATGAATATGTTGTCATAGTTTTCCAGAGTATTCCCCGTGTGTGCATTTAATCCACTGCCCTCAGAAGTGTCAGTTTTTATACTTAACACTTAAGTATGTCCCTACAAATTCTCTGTAATTTATTATGCTATTACACCATTAATCAGTTAGCAGCAGGTGCTCCACAAATCAGGAAAAACAATCCCAAGCTATTTCTTATGAACAAATCACACAGATATGCATATTAACAAGCATTATGTTATGTATACACTAGAAGTATAAATGCTCATCATTTTTATTAACAAATACAAAAGACGGAGGCATCAGTATACATAAATATACTGTAACTTATCGTTTAATAAGTAGATAAACATGGTAACTTTGAGTGGCTATATGCAAATACGCATGGGTTAACTCATTCTACAGCTGAAATATGAAGGTATACTCAAGTCTTTGCCAAACATTGTTAAAATTATATTTTATCTACTTTTAAAGAATTTATCTTTTGTTTGGTAGAGTCCAACTACTTGTCAGATACATACCTATAACAGAATGGCAATGTTTTGTATGAAGTGCAGGAATATTATCGCAACTAAAATATAAAAGAATATATTTAAATTCTCTAAAGCAATTACACTAACAAATAAAAGCAAAAGCTGCATCTGTATCAGCTTTCCCATGGATTTAGTAATAAAAATTCATATAAAACATCAATGCATTGACATAAAGAATTGGGAAACAGATCCTGCCTACAACAGGACAAGCTAATGCACACAGTATTGAATATTAAGCCCAAAGCAGGACAATGCATAAAAAATAACCCTTGAGATAATAATATCTCTCACAGAAAGCACACTGTCAATTTTGCAACAACCATTGCTCAGCAAACTCAAAAAATTTAAACATCCCAATTGTAAAAATCAGCATTTCACCTGCCAGACACATGCCTGCCACATATATAAAAACTCCTCAAGTCTGTCACAGACCACTGTAAAGGCAATAACAAAAAACCTTCCCAAGGAACAGCTATATACAGCAATGCCCTTTCCAGGATGAGCTACCACAACACAACAGTCTGAGTCACCTATTCTGCAATGCAAATCCAAATGCCCATCTGTTTTTATTTCTTTCTTACAAAGATACCCATAATGCTATGGAAATTACACCTGCTATATACTAGACAACACAGTCACCTTATCACCTCAGTATCCAGCTGGGCAATTGAAAACTTGTGAATGAGTGAGAGCCTGGAAGACCAGTCAACAAATCCATAGAAGATTCCAGGTCAAAGTCAGTACAGTAGATAACCTATCTGACAACATACCCAGACTCCCATTAACAGTGCCGGTTAGCTAGGGCTAAATTTATCCTGGCTCCACCAAGTCTCCTCTTCAGTTTTTCCCTTGAAAGTAGTCTAACTCTTTTAGCCTAAGCACTTAAAAAGCATCCTACAGTCCAGCACTTCTCAGACCTAATAGCAAGCACTAATATACCCCGACACTTTATTGCCCAGCAGGGCAAGGCTCATTATTCACCCCTCACCAACCAAGCGACTAAGCAGCTCAACCTACTATTCAGACATGACCAAAGGGCAATTTCAGGTATACTCTCAGGTCCAGCTGGTGAACCTGGGTATCCTGAGGCAATGTTACAACTGCCTCATGTAAACAGACAACCCTCTCCTCCTACCACAAAACATTAACATATGTGAGAGATGCAATTATATAGCTAAATTGGAGGCTAAGCTCTCTCCACCCAAGACTGGAACAAGCAGTCATGAGGCGAAGGTTAACACTTGCACCACATATCCAACCTCACATAGACATACTAAACCAGCACTGGCAAAAAATACACATAAATACATGGAATCATACTCGGAGGCTCTAAAAAAAAACCTGCAAAAGCATCACAGACCTCCAAAGCAGACACCCAAAAAACCTGCACCTCCCGTCATAAACCAGACAACACATAAAACACAAAATCAGTGTGCCTCACAATCACAGCCCTTAAGGCGAAATAAAATACCTAACACACTAGTAATAGGTGACTCTATAGTCAGGCACACTGACGTCCCACTCACTAGGCTGGACAAAGAGAAGGTTACTGTTAGCTGCCTGTCGGGAGCCAGAATCTGCCACATTACACAAGCACTCAGGTCACTCCAGAACAAGTACAAATATGACTGTCATTGTTCATGTTGGTGTGAATGACCTGAGATGTACCTCCCTGGACTACATGAAAAGAGACATGGAAGAGCTCCCTGATCATGTTGCCCAGGTGGGTATGACCCTGATCCTGAGTAGCATCCTGCCCTCACCAAGAATGATACCGCAGTATAAAGAAAAAATGATCAATTTCAACAATTGGCTAAGCGTCTGGTGTCATTCAAAGGAGATCAAGTGTCTGTCAGCCTGGGACGACATGCTTGACAGTCCTCATTGCTTCACAAGAGATGGCTTGCACCTGTCACCCCTAGGCTTTCAAATACTGGCCAAGGCTCTTGTTGCCCCCATAGTGCCTTTTTTAGGCAAGGCTCAAAAGTCAAACCCACCTCCATAAACAGCACAAATAAAAAAATGAGGGTTATGCTACTCAACGCCAGGAGTTTAAATCTCAAAATGTTTGCGCTCGAAGCACTCCTCAGTATGGAGAACATTGACATCTGTGCAGTAACTGAAACCTGGTTCAAGGCTCCACAGAGCACCCCAGCACTACCGGGCTACAACTCATACCACACATTTCGGCCACAGAACATGGACCGAAACACAAAAGGAAGGGGTGTATCCATATTCATCAAGGATACCTACACCTCCAGGTTAGTG
Source organism: Protopterus annectens (assembly GCF_019279795.1). Taxonomy (NCBI): domain Eukaryota; kingdom Metazoa; phylum Chordata; order Ceratodontiformes; family Protopteridae; genus Protopterus; species Protopterus annectens. Next base: position 1,662,781,478 of record NC_056737.1, read on the forward strand.
GCACAGCATGATACCTCTGTGATCATCCATGTGCAACTAACATCAGGCAAATCTGCAATGCAAATTGTGGCCTGTTACAGATCACCCTCTATGACCCAGGACCACCACTCCGCCTTTCTGTAGACACTGGAAAACATGAAGGTCCTACCGAATACCCTGATAATGGGCGATTTCAATTACCCTACAGTTAACTGGGAAAACTACTCAAGTACAAACTCCCAGGTCCAGCGCTTCCTGGAATTTATCAACTCAAATGCCCTGGATCAGCTGGTAAACTCCCCTACCAGAGGTGAAAACATATTGGACCTGGTCATCACCAACATGAGCGACAGGTGTTCCATACCAGAGGTCAACCCATCACTGGTTAGATCAGACCATAAACTAATCAGTCTGGATGTCCACACCCCACCACCACCCCCAACTAAGGAAACCACAGTAAAAAACTTTTCTAAAGCAAACTTCACCTTACTTAAGACAGAGGTGGTAAGTTTAACAGCCCCCACGCTAAAGGATTACGCTGCCCAAGATGCAGAAACCTTTACAAATGCACTCTATGAGCACCTACAAGGATGCATGGCTTGTGCCATCCCTAGCAAAACCAAGACTCACTCCCCTAAGAGAAGGAAACCAGTCTGGTGGACTCTTGCCATAAACAAGCTATACAATAGAAGGAGGAAACTAGTTCAGAAAAAAGCAAATCCCAAGAAGGAAAGACAACCCTGATCAGTATCAGTAAGAAACTAAGGTCCCTCATAAAATCCTCCAAGGCTAACTTTGAAAGAAAAATAGCCAAGGATTCGAAAGATAACCACAAAGCCTTCTTTAGCTATGTCAAGAATCTAAGTGGCAACTCACAGATATGCGCTGAGCTAGTGCAAAATAGCACAAAATAAACTGAACCCACTGATATTGCCAACATCCTGGCAGATAGATTCAGTGCAAACATCACCCCCCTCTCACCCCCAAAAGGGCCCACAACAATACCGGAAAAGTGTAGTGTCCCCGAAATCACAGACGCACAGGTGAAAACAGCCCTTTCAAAAGCCAAAAGCACAGTGTCAATCAGGCCAGATGGTGTCCCAGGCTGCGTCTTGCACGAACTACAGAACAAACTAACCCCCCCACCTAAACACACTGTTCAACTTCAGCCTCTCCACAGGCTACATGTCCATAGAATGGCACACAGCAATGGTTATACCACTCCACAAAGGAGGGGCCACAACTGACCCTGGTAACTATCGCCCCATAAGCCTGACTAGCCTGGTCTGCAAGGCTATGGAGCGCATCATCATGGAACTCATTAACAAAGACATTGGTAACCTCCAAACACTTGACCCGACCCAGTTCGGCTTTGTTAATGGCAGATCATGCCTACTAAACCTGGTTGACTTCTTCAAGACAGTCAGCAAGGCCATAGATGAGGGGAAGGTAGTTCACACAGCCTATCTTGACCTCACCAAGGCTTTTGACACCATTCCTCACTTGGGAATTACAGAAAAACTCACCAGCCTGAACATAAACCCCTATGTCACAAGATGGGTTGCCAACTGACAGAATTCACACAGTAAGAATAGTGGGCTCCAGGTCCGACTCTAAACCAGTCACAAGTGGTGTCCCACAAGGCTCGGTCCTGGGACCCCTACTGTTCGGCATATACTTCTCAGAAGTACAGGCAAACACAAGAGGACTATGGCTAACCAAGTTCGCCGATGACTGCAAACTGGGAGCCATAATTGACTCACCGGTTGACACAGACATTGTCCACAAGGGCCTTACTGAGATGGACACCTGGTGTCAAAGTCATGGTCTCAAGCTAAATACCAAAAAATGCATAGTCATCCCATTTGGGAAAAACAAAACACCCATGAATTACTACATAGGTGGCAGCCCCCTTAATACAGAAGAGATAATAAGAGATCTGGGGACCCAGGTAGATAGTAATCTCTCCTTTGACAATCATATTGCCAAAGTAGTTAGGAAATCCTTCTATGTAGCCCATCTAATTACTAAAGGGTTTGCATCTAGAAATAAAGAGGTTATAGTGCCCCTCTATTCATCACTCATCAGACCCATCATAGAGTACAATGCCCCATTTGGGATGTACCTCACAATACACTTCCAACAGCTGGAAAGACCACAAAAGTACCTCACCAAGAGGATTACTGGTCTCAAACATATGTCCTATGCAGCCCGACCGGAAAAACTCCAGCTGTACTCAGTGGCATATCGCTTGCTCAGAGGTGATCTCTGCCTGACTTACAAAGCCATGTCCAACTCAGAATTGATGGACATGCTCCACCTAAAGAAATCCAAGTCACTGCGAGCCACTCACTCTAGTGAGCTAAACCTCACCACAACAATAAATAGAACATGCTGGAGGGATAGATTCCTGTCACAGAGACTCCCCATGCTTTGAAACAAAATTTCTAACTATATTAGGCAGAGCCCCTCACTAACACTATTCAAGAGAAACCTTGACGAGTGGATGGGTAACAGAAAATACACCCCTGGGATCACTTCATTGGCTCTTCTTGACAGAGGCTCAGTTAATTAATCAATGGGGCGGTGAAAGCTGACACACTCTGGCTAGGCTTATAAATGCCCTCGGGCAGATAGCCTAGTACCTATCTATGAACCTATGACCCATGTACCACTCTAAGCAACACAAGTCAACAGACCTATGTCATTTTAAAATCCACTTCAATCCCATAACAAATGCTTGCTTAATAAAGGAGGCACCTTTTGTATTCCTGTATGGCTCTTCCCTTCTTTTTAGTTCATTCCTGAAAGCTGCAGACAAGCCATCTACAGGAAATGCAGAGCTCTGCTAATCTTCAGGAAGAAATCTGAATACTTAGTGTTCTACAGAGAGCTGCTGAAATCTCTTTGGGAGTAAAAATGTTCTAAAGCTGTAAGAGATTTTTTCTGCAGCTTATTTCAGCAAAATGTAACTAATAAATCAGAGATAACTATTAGTATACATAAATGTGTATTACATTACATGAATATTTAAAGACATATTACCATATATTAAAGAGTTCATAGGAAATACACAAAGTACATTTCAACTTCTTGGTGCAAGATTTCTGGACAAAGCCAAACATAACGGGAGAACAAATGTCAAAATAGGGATTTTTTTTAAAAAATGCTGCTATTGTAAAGTTAAAACAAGTTGGCAAAAATCATAGGTTTTGCATTACAATGCATTTTCTGAAGGGTGTGAAGTCTGAACCTTAAATGTTATTATTGGTGGCATCAGTCTTCAATGCAAGAACAAACTAAAAATATAAGGCAAAAATCTTAGCGTTCTGCAAAAATCTGACAGTTCAGAGGTATGACACAAATCATTCATCAGTCAGTACATCACAACTAATTATCTACTATTAAAAACAATTATACAAACCAACTTTTAGAAACAATAAAAACAGTTTCTGCATAACACCACTTAATGACTTATTCAGACATTACCAAATGATTAAGCATTTAGTGAATTAATTTCATATTAAAATTTTTTAATATGTCTAAGTATGTAGTTGATAACAGATACGTAAAGCTGGAATACTTATAATAATGCTAAAAAGACATAGTATCTCTAAATATATAATACATTACAGATCCTTATAGATCGAATATTTAGTTATATATTTATTGAAAACATGTTCTTAGAAATTAATTTGTTGCTCCATGTCTATATATGCAATACATTTGACTGGTTTACCTTCTTTGAATCTGAAGAATAAAACTTTTTATGTAACAACCAAAGAAATTTAAAAGAAACAGTATCTTTTTTACAGTGACTAGTATTACATATTTTTCTTTTTAGTGACACAAAAGGAATTAAACATTTTACATGTGTAATATATATATGAGATTTTTTAAGGAGTTTTTAGTAACCTTCTCCCTAATTTTTGATTTATCTCATTCTCTAGACTTCTGTTTTGGCATTACAACAGCTTTCTAGTTTTTGTTGTCACTATTACTCTTTAATGATAAGGCCATTCCAGTTCTTTACTGTCTATAAGGTTTCTCTTACTTTAGAGATATGAAATACATTCTTCAAGATTATTGAAAGTCTTATTACTATTTTGGAACAAATTTTAAATCTGTCTGGATACAAAATAATGTATGTTATTAATATTTTTCTATAGAATTTTAGCCAATGGCAGCCATGCCTTTGTTTTTGTATCATTTTGACTGAAAAATCTTCATGAAATCTAATTTCCAAAAGAGTAAACCACTGATAGCCACCAAAGACAAGCACCATACAAAACCAACAGAGAAACAAAAAATAATGATAAAACACAGTGCTGTCACCACTTAAAAGAACATATAACTTTAATAAAACAAACTGAAACAGATAAGCACTTTCGGTTAAAACCTTCGTCAGGCCTTAAATGCCAAAACTGGAAAGCCTAATTAAAATAATAAGTAGCCAATCAAATCTTGCATTGAAGGGTGACCCTTTAGCACTGGTTTAAGGAGGAGGCACATAACCATTTAACCTGGTAATTTGTCTGCTTGAAATTGTACAATCCAGTGGAGTTCAGTAGACGCTGTATAATTAATATCTCAACCCCTTATGTTACATGTCAGTATTTGTAAAACCATAAAAGTGAAGCTATGTGTTGTAAAATAAACTACAAGCTTGGCCAGTACATTGTTAGCATTGTTGATCAGAATGTCTCTAACTTGCTGAAGTACCCTATCTTTGAGGCATCTGTTAGTTTTCCTAATATAAAAACAGGCACATTTGATGCAAGTAGCAATATAAATTAAGTTCATGGTAGTACAATCTGCATAAAGTTTAGGAGTATATCTATTATGAGAAATAGAATGTTCAAAAAAAATCTTATTAGCAATGTTCCCACAAACTTTGCATGCTATACAAGGATATGTGCCTATCCTTTGACTTAAAATCAGTTTCTTGTGAGGAGATGGATAAAAAAGTCTCTTTATAAAATTCCTACTATTCTTAAATAAAAAATGTGTCTGTACACCAACTATATCTTTAGTGCTCTCATCCAATGTTAAAATCTTCCATTTGTTCTTAATGATCTCACAAAATATCATTGATATCACTAGTGTAAGTTAGGACAACACCAGTCTTACCAAATGTATTTTTAAGTATGAAATGATCTATTATTGTGGTCTCAATGATTTTTAGAAAAATACGGAGCACTTCTAGTTAATCACATTTCATTTCTATTCATCAGCATATTAGTCACTTTATGTTATAACTTCTAGCTAAAAGTTACTGTGCAAGTTCATCAGAGGCCCTTGAAAACTCTTCATCCAAAGTATGCAAATGAAAAGTCCTGACTAATTGACCTTTCATTACATTATAAATATACCCAGGATGCATACTAGTTCTGTGCAAAAGTTTGTTTTTCCAGCAGGCTTTCTGATGTATCTTGGTGGTATATTTATAATCCTGATCTACAGAAACATACACATCCAAGAAATCAATTTCATTATAAGAAGCTTGCATTGTGAACTTAAGAAAAGCAGTGGTTGACTCCAAATATGATACAAAACAAGTCAGTTGCTCTTGTGTGCCTCTCCATAACAGAAATATATCAACAAATCTTTTGTAGTAATGACATCTAATTCTATTGTTATCTATGTTAGCAGGTAGGTTAGACCAAGCAGTCCTTAATATAGGGTTTTAGCCCATATATATTGTATATTAAGCAAATATTGACCTTGGTGGGCTCCTTATTATCAGAAGGCTTCAGAAGTGCAACACATCCCACAAATGTCTAAATTCATTGTTGATACCATTGCTAGACATACCAGGTTGGCTAAGGATAGGGTAACAGTTAGATGCCTTTCTGGTACAAGGATTAGAGATGCAACTAGGGCCCTTCATCATCCTAGATACAGCTAGGACTTTGTGGTTACCCATATGGGGATAAATGGTCTTAGATATTCCACCTTGGGGGAGATTCAGACTGACAATTTTGAGCTCTCTGCTTATATCTTCCAAGAGAGAAAGGCTCTGCATTGATAGGCATTCTACCATAATCATGAATGATGCTTAAATTCAACAATAAAATAATTGGCTTCAATGATTGTCTAGTAAATTGGTGTCATACTAGGAGGATCTAGTGTGTCTGTGCCAGGCCTCTCAAATGTCCAGATTTTCACAGGCTGTCTAGATTTTTGCCTCATATTTTTGGTCTGTTCCTCAAAAAAAATTAGTTTTTCTGGCAAATCACTGAGGATTGAAGTCATTAAATAATGACATACATATGAGTTTCAAACTTCCTATCCTTTAGAAAATGTATGCTACACTGGCATTCTAGCAATTTTCTAAGTTTATAAGTGCAATATTTAAAATCTGTCCCTATTTTTGGACCTTTGTCCCCCCATTATTTTAGGCTTTGTCCAAATTTCTTGCACTGTGAGATTGCAATGTATATATAGTATGTGTATGAAATGACCAATAGACCACCTGCTTTACCAGGAATGGCCTGCATTTTTCACCCATTGGTTTTCACATAATGACTGAAAATGTTGCTAACCCCATAGGGCAATTTTAGGCAAGGCTGAGTTGATGGACATTGCACCACAGTAAATTCCAATCTAAATTAGATTAAGGTGGCACTGCTGAATGCCAGAAGACTAAACAACAAAATCTCTGAATCTGATACATTCTTTAACCTTGAAGACATCAGCATTCATGTAGTTACAGAAACCTGGTTCCATTGTTGTAATAGCACAACCTGCATTCCGGGGTACAACACCTATCATGTATTCAGATCCACCAGCAGCTGTGGGGGAGTACCTGTATTCATTTACACCTCCATTTTTTGTCGCCAGATTTTGTATGATGCAAGTCTGGAGGTTGAAATTCTAGCTACACTCAATAAAATTAATTATCATATTATAGCCAATTATAGATCACCATTTATGGACCTCTTCTGGCATGCAGAATATCTTAAACAGTTATAAAGGTTTGCAGTCAAACCAAGTACCTTTCTTACAGGTGACTTACTTTATCCATACATACACTGGCAAACATTGATTACCAACGGCAAACATGCACAGAGATTTCTGAACTTTGTAAATGTCAATGCACTTGGACAAATCCTGCCCCCTACCACATCTGTTAATTTTCTTGATTTTGTCCTCACAAACATTTTTTCAGTTTAACCACCTAATTGTTCCCATTCCCTACTAAAATCTGACAATTGTAATGTGATATTCTTTATGAAAACCTGTTTTTGGCTCCTAATAACTCTTCCATATTCAGGGATTACTTTACTTCCAATTATTTACTATTTACTGATTGTATTGGTAATCACAAATGATACAGCTCCCCAGCAAATCATGTAAGTGAGGCATCTGCTGCCTACTGCTCTGAATTACACTGCCTCTAATAGAAGCATTGAAGTAGCTTTACTAATCCTGTACAATGATAATGGCAAATTTAGAACCAGACCCATATGGTGTGCCTACCACTTCAACAAATCCTATAATAAAAAGAAAAGGCTCCAGGCCATCACTAAAAGACACCCATCATTACAAACAGGAATTTAAAACTGGTAAACAAGTATGTCATACTTACCATCAGGAAATATAAGGCCAGCAATTAACTTTTAATTTCAGCTAATTCAAAGCGCAATCATAAGGCTTCTTCAGTTCTATTAAGAAACTTCTATGTGACCTATAATAATTTTGTACTGAATTTACTTCCAATGGTACCATCTTCTCTGACCCCAAGGGCATTGCTAATATCTTGTGACAAACTGTCTTTTGTTTCAGTCCATCTACCCTCCACTCTCTCTTCTGTCTATTTTCCTTCACATCTCTCCTCCTGAAATCAATTTGGACAGAATCATTTTGTTGCCTTCCAAAATTAAAAACACTGCTTTCATGATACCTGATAATACCACTGGATACTTGCTAATAAATGTAAAGTCTTACTTAATAAACCCCCCCATCATCTCTTCAACCTGAGTCTCTCCACAGGTTATGTCCTTGAGGAGTTGACAATGACAGTTGTGGTGCCTTTACATAAAGGTAGTCCCTTTACTGACCCTGGAAATTATGAGCCTATTATTATGTGTAAGGCTAATGAATATATTATAGCTGAACTAATAAGTAATGATAAAGGTGACATTATGTCCCTGAATAAACTCCAAGCTGACTTTGTAAAAGGTAGGTTATGCCTGCTCAACCTGGTTGTGTTCTTTGAAAGAGTTACTGAGACCATGGTTTAGGGTATACAGTACACACTGCTCATATGAACTTTGCAAAGACCTTTGACACTATTCTCCTTGCAGTAATTATTAACTAAGTCTCACAACTCAGCGCTAACCCATACATAGATCACTAGACTGGTAATTGGATGAGAGAACCAGGGTGAGGGTATTTCTGTCCGGGATTCCTTCCTCCTTGATATATATTTATGGGACATAAAAGCTCTGATCTCAAGGGACTATCCTTAACTAAGATTGATGATGATTACAAACTGGTTATCAAATCCCATTCTGATGCTTGAATTCTTCAGCAGTTGCTGAACTATACAAATGCTTGGTGCATTAATCATGAGCTTACCCTCAACACTGACAAATGTTACATAGTCTACTTTGGTAAATTTAGCATCACTGCTGCTTACCATGTAGATAACATTCCACTTAAATTAGACACAGTACTCAGGGACGTGGGTATGTAGGCTAATAACAGACTCTCTCTCATTTGCCTACCATGTCTCTGTGATGGTTAGAAAATCCTTTTATCTTGAACAGTTTATTCTTCATGATATGTCCTCAAGATCCAAACGAGATGTATTCCTACTATAATCAACCCTTATTAGGCCCTTTGTTGAATATAATGCACCATTTAACATGTACTTCACCAAGCAGCTAAATCAGCATGAAAGACATCAGTGTTAATTACTAAACACATCATGTCTCCATAGATTGAAAGCTTTGTTTCTATATTCAGTGTAATACAGACTCCTGATGGGGATATCTGTTTAGCTTTCTATGCTATGAATGAGTCAGCACTCCTTGAACTCCTTCACCTAAGTAGAACAAGTGGTATGTTCTAGAGATGTAAACCAACATTATCACATTAGCAACACCAGAAGGCATAACAGATACCTAACCCAACACATCCCCCATTTCTGGGGTAATCTGTCCTTTCATATCATGCAGAGAACTTCCCTAGCAACCTTTAAAACCAGTGTTGTGGAGAAACTTTACTTACTGGGGAGACCTGCTAGTTTCCCACCAGTACTGCATGACATGGCTGGGCTTCTTGATGGTCTCCATTGACTGTAGTCTTAGCAAGAACTTATAAACCTATGGGCTTTTTCTACCCCATATGAGAAACCTTCCTAAAGGTTTAAGATTTTTGGTAGCCATGATGCTAAAAAGTTAATCATATTCTCAAGCTTTATATTTTCTGAAAACCCATGTATTTTTCATGTTATTTCTTTTCTTTCTAGACTCTAACTCTTCTAATTTGTGCAATATCCATGTGTTTTGTATTAGCAGAAATTCAGTATGTAATTCTTCTGTTATTTTGTTATTCATTTCAGATAATGACTTTGGCATATCTTTTATTTGGACCCCTTGTTTCTATGCTATATTCATCAACATTTCTGCTTGCTAGTTTCAGTTTTCTTGTACCAAGTCTATTTTAGTATAGTTATTGCCAATTTCAGTTATTGCTGTAGGTCTTTCTTCATAGAAGTTTCTTGTTGAGAAGTTTTGGAAGTACATATTTTGGTACTGATGTGAACTGATCAAAAGGACTGAATTAAATATTATGGACCAGTTTTTAAGTGTTGAGGAAAATTTAGCAAAGTAAAGGACTTTGAATGCTGTGAATCGTTTTTATGTTAAGAAAATTACTTCCTTATTCTAAAGTTATTCTTATGGCTACAGAACATCTGTGAAGATCTGCTTACTGATAAGACCATCTTCGATGAAATCCTCTTACTTAAATAGGCCATGATCACACAACCATGGAGAAAGAAGACATTTCAACAGTGGAAAATGATTCTAACTCCCTATCTGCAGCATTCTACTGCTGAAATTAAAGTAATATAAGTATCCCACTGCCCCTACCACATATACAGCCCATCAGAACCCATAGCAGCCAACCACTACCAGAGACACAAGTGTCACACTGCAAAAACATAGTTAAAATACCAATGGTATCCATCAGGAGATTTTGACATTTCAGAGCCTATATTTGCAGACAGATAAAACGGTGAATGTGAGTTGATTCTTCAATCTTTACTTGACGTCCAGGTTGCTTCAAGCAAATGCTGTACTCCAAGATCATCCCAGACTAAGAAGCTACTCCCTCTGTCAGGGCAGTCACTCTGGCTCCTTGTAAACAGCCTCACTTCTGCCAGTTGTATATGTGATGTCATGTGATGTCATACATTTGATCATTACTCAAAGCTCACAACAACACGAAAGGATGTGGACAGAGTCTGACTGATAAACAGGCAGATTTTTCCTCGGACTGACTTCTCATTTAGTCTCCGTAGTTCAGTGTAATGTCTACAGCGCTGCTACTACTACACAAATCCACAGGTCATCCTCTACATTATCTTAACCTTCTGTTGTGTACAAGACCTCAGAACACTTAAACTCCTTTAAAGAGCAATCCACTCCTTTATGTTAGTGAGATATTTCCTCTAATATGGGGGGGGGGGTTGATTTTCATTTCTACGGTTTCATACTTGGCAACAAACAACTCCAGTGCATGATGGAAAAGATAATTGTCCACCATTATCTTTCTCTTTATTTGATAAAAACTTAACAGTCAGCCAACGAAAAGTATTCACTATGTAATACTTAGACCTCCTTTAGTGGAGGCCCATGGGATATAAGCAGGTGATCCCTTAAGAACATAACAGCTTTTCAGCTATATAACTTCTGAATGACCATGACCATGACTTTTACTTTTTATATTTTAGATATTTATGGGAATATTTAGGGAAATAAAATCAAACCTCACTAACTGTAGATGTGCCATTTCTCAAGTCGTTTTATCTTACCTCATCAGCACAGCATAAACAGATTTTTTTGGCTATACTTTAGAAGAACAAAGTTTAAAATCAAACCTGATGTCCATAAACATTAGGGCACCTGTAAAATATCCTAACATACAAACCAAAGGGTAGAAAGATCACAGAGACAAACCATTCAGTAAAGACAAGCAGAAGTCTTCACTGTTTAATACCTTAAACCTCCTGTAATGGAAATCCATGAGATATCTGAATTGTGTGGCTGAGATAGTAAGTTCCTTTACAAAAAGCTGTCCATATCTGCCTGCTACATATAACAACTTTCAAATTATAAGTGGTGACATACACTGAGAAGGGTAATTTATTAACAAACTATAACTTTAGCAGTTTTCAATATCATTATTAAATTGATAGCACTCTCATTGCTTCTTCATGTATAAATATATACAGCAGAGACAAATTTAATTCAAGCCTTCGAAGACCCAAATATTCAAACTGCAAGTTGTGGCACAGTTAACTGTAAGTTAAGATTTCAAAGTCACAAGATAATTCAGTCTGCTTGATTTATTCAATGTAAATTATTAAAAAGGATAGGCTTCAGACAATGACTGACTGAACAGATAATCTAAGGTTTGCAAATTCACTAACATTTTTCCTGCACCCCCTCATACAAGGCAGCTGTTTATCTGGATAGACCTAAATTTATTTCATTTCAATTATACTAAAAGGCTTTAATGCCTGCATAAATTAAGTAAAGCATATTAAAGTCAGTAAATATATTATAAATACATTTATGTGATGCTGTCAATACCTGTCTGCTATGAAAAACATTTTCAAATTGTATGTGGTGACGTGTTGAACTGTGTAATTTATAAGCAAACTATAATTTTAATTCAATGTTTTAAATTTTGTATTATAGTGATAGTGCTTCCTCAGAGGCAGTACATTTACAGAATGGGTGTAGGGTGGCTTACTGCAAAAATAAATTCACTAATAATCATGTGTATAGTGTTACTGAAGCAACCTACAGCGAGTAATTCAAACAAGCAATTGTTTGAGTTAAAAAATTAGATCCAGTATAAATATATGTAGCAGAGCCAAGTTTACTTCAAGCCCTGAAAGCTATACTTTTCAAAATATGATACATTTAAATATAAGTTAAGATTTCACTAGTTTATTCAGCCTATTTAGCTTAATGAAGATTAATTATAAAAAGAGTGGGTTCCAGATGTTGACTAGATAAGCAGATAATATGAGGTTTCAAACTCATATAACATGATTCTTATATTATTTTACATATGGTAGTTGTTAATCTGAATTAAGTCCAAATTATTTGCACAGTGAAAGGCCTGAAATTCTTCAGCATCTGAATATATCAATAGAATATATAAATGACAGTAAATATACTGTGTCTAATACATATGTGATTTATGCAACCTGTCTGTTAAAACCTCCTTGGTATTATATAATTAAGTGTTGTGACACTGGAACCTAGTGTCCATTATACAAACTGTATTATGTGTGACACTGGAACCTAGTGTCCATTATACAAACTGTATTATGTGTGACACTGGAACCTAGTGTCCATTATACAAACCATATTATGTGCGACACTGGAACCTAGTGTCCATTATACAAACCGTATTATGTGTGACACTGGAACCTAGTGTCCATTATACAAACCGTATTATATGCGACACTGGAACCTAGTGTCCATTATACAAACCCTATTATGTGTGACACTGGAACCTAGTGTCCATTATACAAACCATATTATATGTGACACTGGAACCTAGTGTCCATTATACAAACCGTATTATGTGTGACACTGGAACCTAGTGTCCATTATACAAACCATATTACATGTGACACTGGAACCTAGTGTCTATTATACAAACCGTAATATGTGTGTGACACTGGAACCTAGTGTCCATTATACAAATCATATTATGTGTGACACTGGAATGTAGTGTCCATTATACAAACCGTATAATGTGTGACACTGGAACCTAGTGTCCATTATACAAACCGTATTATATGTGACACTGGAACCTAGTGTCCATTATACAAACCGTATTATGTGTGACACTGGAACCTAGTGTCCATTATGCAAACCATATTATGTTGGCACTGGAACCTAGTGTCTATTATACAAACCGTAATATGTGTAATCACACACTCGTTTACTTAACCTTGCTAGGTAGCAAGTCGCCAGAATGGATTTCAAAAGAAATTTTTATAATTTAACTTCATCCATTGATAGTTATGGAGACATTTCACTGTAGATTTCTAATAGTGAACTTGCACGTCCTGCTTATAATGCTCAACAAATACATTTGTAGATGGATTGGTAGATAGATAGACAGATAGATAGATAGATAGATAGATAGACAGATAGATAGATAGATAGATAGATAGATAGATAGATAGTCAGATAGACTGACAGAAGTTACTCATTATGCTATTCAGTAAAAAACAAAGAGTGGGGCAAAACAAAGTGCTGAGATTTTAGTCAGAGCATATAATACCTATATCTAGGTGTTGACGTCACGACTTGGTTTATTAAATTCTCAGCATATAAATGCAGCATGGAGATTTTTGAGGTAGGCTGTTATTTACAATAATATAATAGATATTTAACTCCATTTTTCCTCTATCGTTGACAAAATAAATTGATGTTTATCTCTGTGGTTTTTTTTTCCTATAATCTGGCAAAAGACTGCTCTTGTGCAGACCATCTACCCTAAGTGAAAACTGCTGCTTCGTCATTGAGCACAGACAATCTTGCAGCATACAAATAATCCAAAGTAAGCCCACGTAGTGTTGGACGACCATACAATGACCAATAACTAAGGTTCTCTTTCTTGGTTATGGAATCTTGCATCATTATCGGTTCAGAACATTTTAGGAAACATCACTAAAAATATTCTAGTTAAATATTTAAAGTCTGATGCTATAGTGTGGTTAGACTACTCAATGCGAGTAATGTAATAACATTTGAAAACTTAATTTCTATTTCTGATGTGTTTGTGCAGCTCTATAGTGCAGCTAGAGCTATGTTCAATACTGACAGTTTAGCTGGTTTTAAAATGCAGACGTATGGTACTTTGTCGATGGATTACTAAGATTCAGTGCTGTAATGTCTTTTAATTAAAAATGGTGTACTTGTGTAGCACTGATAGCTCAGGTCATTATCTGTACTACAACTTCATTTGGTACAAATGTATTATTTTCATTAGTCATCATACATGACTCTTAAGCCATCACCTGTAAGGTGGATTTACTATAACTTATTGCCCTCTCTTCTACTTCTAGCAACAAGTAATGGCATATTAGTATCTTTTGGAAGGATGTTTTTACCTCTGTTGAACACTGTAGTCTTATAACTGTTTTTTTTATTTTAGACGGCATTACTGTCACTACATTATAATGGATTCTAGGCACAATGTCCTTTGACAAGACATTCAACTTTATTTTATTAAATGCCTTTCACATTCTGGTGTACCATATGGTGATTTACATCTAACTAGCTCCTAAATAAATGGCACTTGCTTGTGTAAATAATGGTTCCGTAGGTTCAGAAATCAAAATGACTACAGTGCTTCCTATATTATGACAGTCGCATATTTGATTTTCTAGGTCTGATTAAAATGGGAGCATGGCTGCCCAAATAGAACAGTTTTTCAGTTCACCATGACATGACATACTCAATGCATGTATGTACTTTGTAAACTAAAGAGATTATGATGTATATCTTAGAAGTGTTTTTTTACAACATGTCTATTAAATCTGGGTACTTAAGTTTACCAGTTTTCCAGACATGTTACAGTAAAGGCCCAGGCATTGCTCAGGACTTTTATTCATCATCAATTGCCCTGTCCTAATTTTTTCAAGAATTAGTGGATCATGTAACTGACCACAGGAAGTATGATTCCCCTACAGATGATTTTTACCCAGTTATGATGGAAGTAATTTTATTTAATTATCTGTGCATATCATAACATTTCATAGCATTTCAACACCATTATTGTAAAGTATTTTTAAGTTTACGGAAAATGTTATATACCGTTGCATTATGTTTTATGCAGTCGTTTTCTTTACCCTGCGTTTGTGGTATTAGACTAAATAGTAGGAGCATTGTGATTTAGACTAGAACTCTGGGGCATGGTATGGCCAGCTATTTATGATATCAGGAAAGGTTTTTTTTTTTGTTTTGTTTTTTGAACATGGTACACATTCTTTCATTTAATAGTTACAAACATCATGAGCATTTTATGAGAGTTTTTCTCTTTACAGCATTGCAGTAAAATTCACATTTCATCTTCATGCGGTAAATACACATGCCTCAGGTAGTACATCATAAACTTACTAGGCAATATTACAAAATAGCAGCCTTCTTATTTTACCACTAAGGTAGATACCATGGGTTTGTAGCTTTTATCACAGTGACAGTTAATGTTCCACACTTTATTAAAAAAAGTAACCATTTATTACTGTAAGTAATGTCTGGGTGAATTTATAATAGGATGAAGGAAAAAGTAGAAAAATAGAAAACATATTTTGCAAGGGGGGCAGTCTACTGAACACAAGTGTAGGAGAAATTCATCCCCATATCTCCTGAGTTATATTTACAAGTTTAAAAAGTAGTGTGCATCAGCGCTAGTGCTATCAGAATGACAGCACTGGAAATAATATTCTATGGCAAACACTAGTCAACAAGTTATAACTTGCCAAGTTCTGGTTAAGGGGTTATTATATGAGTGAATGGTTAACTGTTAGTAAAACAGCCTTTAAAACCTCTAAGGAATACAGCTGCTACCTGATGATACAATTCTTTATTGCACAGGCAATTTTTCTTGTACTGCTTGCTGCAGTTATTAATAGAGAGAGAGCTTGTCGTGACTAATGCCAAAAAAGTTCAAGTTACCCCCCCCAAAAAATGATTGTGATACAGATGGGGTAATTCATGCCTTGAGGGGTCTTTGTGGCATGGTATATACAAGACAGACTAAAAGAAAATTTAGAAAGACAGTACAGGAGTATATACATGATATAAAAATAATAAAGAAACCAGTTCAGTAGCTATATATATATATATATATATATTTTTCAGAAACATAGTACTGATAGTAACCTTTTGCAAGCTACTAATTTAGAGCAAGTAGTGGGAAATTAAAGGGATTGATGTGGTCTGAAAGATTATTTACTACTGAAAGAAATAATCGTGATTTTAAAATGTAATACTTTGCAACCAATATGACCAAATAATGAAACCACTTGAAAGAGTATTTTAAATTAGAATTTTACTAGGTTATGAATGTGTTGTTTTTGCATGCTGATAGGTTGTCATCTTTTGCTGTTTGCTATTTAATTGTGTTTTAAGTTGTTTTGTTTTTTTTTGCCAGTAAAGGAGATAGCCTCTGTGTTAGAGTTAATGGTTTAATAAAATACTCAACATGTACAATTTAATTTCTGTTCATTGACACAAACTGCATTTCAACAGCCATATCTATAGTCAGTCACCAAATCAATGTTATATATATTACAAGAGCAGGTAAAATTGTTCCATCATTGCAACTGCAACTTTCAAAATTACATCTCTAATGTCTGTAAAACAAAATAGTAGTTAATACTGATGATGAACAAACCTACTTAAAACACTCTGAGCCTCATAAAAACTTAACTGTATTATAAATGAATTTGCTAAACCATTTATTCTGAAAAACTTAAACAGGGAGTTAAGCATTGAAAATACAAAGTTGCCAGGTACAGCTGTCATCCTGCAGAGTTGCATAAAACTTTTCTGAAGAAGACATTGCATGTATTCTCTGACGGCATGCAATATGGTTTAAAACAAAGATGAACTTCTGTCTGGAAGCTAGTTACTGCAACAGCCCTAAATAAAACATGGAAAAATGGAGAATGTATAACAGTCTTCATTCTCCCTGATGGACTTTGTGAGCTTACCTTTAAAAAGGGAAACTATTATCATTAAGGTTACAGTGATTTTAAAGGTATATAAACTTGTATCACTCTTATAGTCTATATTAAGCTTTAAAACATCAGACATATTCAAATGATCACTGATTTACTTATTTTGGGGGAGCTTGCTTTTTACCGTGGACCTGTCTTGACCAGCTAACCATAGAGGACACTGTATTGACCCATTTGCTCCTCCTGTTCTAAGATCATTGTAGAGTCCCACACCATGCTATAGGAGGTACCCCACTTCCAAAGGGAATACATTCATGTAACCCATTCTTCTGGTCGTGCTTGTGGAAGTGAGAGTAAGTGCCATTAGCTGTCATCCATCGCAAGCTTGGATTTTCTGCTAAATGTCCATTCTCCTCCTCTGTCCTCTGACCTGTGTAGACTCACCAATGCAAAGGCCTGCTACTCCTTTCCCTTGTATGAGCATGCTTCTACATCTGTGCTTTGAAGGACCCCAGGAACATAAGTACACAAACATGGTCTACATGCTGCCTGACATACACTCCATTCTCCCATAGTTTTGAAAATACAGTGAAACAGACCACACCCCCCCCCCCAACAAAGTGGGAGAGCTTGCATGAGTCACCCATTTCACAGCCACATTCTTCAGCTCTACTAAGGTTTGGGTTGCTTAACGATCTCAGGTCATCAAGGTCAGTTAGGGCTTTATCAACTTGTGTCATTGTGTTGATAAAGCGTAACTGTGATCATTGAATTATTTTAATTTTCAGAGAAAGGAATGTAGTGTGACTACATATATATATATATATATATATATATATATATATATATATATATATACATAGGTGTGTATATATATATATATATATATATATATATATATATATATATATATATATATATATATATATATATATATTATACCATATTTCTTTGTAAGACCTAACCAGAGAGTAAGGCCTAGCATGGTTTTTCCAGGGTGTTCATGATATAAGCCCTACACCAAAAATAAGCACCAGTTCCGATTCTTACTGTAACCTAATCATCACTCACACTTGACAGTTGAGATCCTTGGCCCATAAACCCACACAGGTGTACTTTGATCAGTCATGGTAACGAGCAGCTGTGGTAGTGTTTTCTCTTCATAACCGGCACCATTTTGTGTTGCCACTCTGGTCGAGTAAGTCTTCAATTAACCCCCTCAAGACAAGATAAGTGCAAAAAGAAAGAGCTATTCCATCGAGTACAAGAAAGGAATCATGGAGGACTCCCATGGAAAGAACCTGACAGCTTTCTGTAAAAAGAAGGATTTAGATCTCCGAATGGTCTGAAAATGGTGAGCAGTGTACGTTAACCTCAGTCAACAGGCCGATGAGGGAAACACTAAGAAGTGTATGTGTGGATCAGGTCGGCAACTATTATTTCCTGATTTTGAACACATCATCTGTGAGTGGATTACTAACAGGAGAGCAAAGGTTTTGGTTGTGTGTAGGGCTGATATTCAAGCATTTGCCCTTGCAATAGCACCACAGTTAGAAATATCCACAGAAGAATTCAAAGTATCACAACATTGGCTGGATGGCTTCCTTCAGCGATATGAACTGTCTGTAAGAAGATCAACAACATTGTTCAAGCTGGAAGATACTGAAGTTATTAAACGTGCGCTTGTGTTCAAGTCCTTTGTTGATGGCATCGACTTTTCTAAATACCAGCTCTCCAACATGATTGCTATGGATGAAACTGCAGTGTATATGGGCCAAGGATCTCAAACAACAATTGATCAGAGGGGTGCCTCGTCAGTCTACATTCTCTCCACTGGTTACGAGAGTGTACATGTTACTTGTATTTTGACAATTCGTCTAGATGGAAAGAAAACCCCACCTCTAATCATTAGTAAGGGCAAGAAAGATAAGATTGAATGTGTTTCAGGCATTTACATTCTTGAAATTGAAAAAGCCTGGTGCACACAAGCAGTTATAAGGAGGTGGGTCGATGTAATACTGCCACTTGTTTTGTGAGGTGGCGAAACAGGTCTGCTAGTCTGGGATTCAGCCAGCACTCACCATGCTAAAGAAACAAAGAAATTCCTAGCAGAGAGGAGAATAGATCAAATAATGATTCCCGCAGGAATGACTGCCTATCTCCAGACTCTTGATATTGCAATAAACAAGCCATTCAAGGACCATTTGCACATGGAACTCAATGACTACATTGAAAATAGAAAGGAGAGAAGTCAGCATGGAAACTTTGTGAAGCCTAGCCTGCAAGAAGTCGTGACTTGGGTGAAGAATTCATGGGATAAAATCACTGACAGCTGTATTGCCGATGCACTACGAGCAGGCTACTTGGACAAGCAGTGCTCATTTAAGGAGAGTTCAACTGCTAGGCATGACAGACTGGGACCAATGGTGCTACAGGAAATGGAGTCGCAAGAAATTCAGGCCAAAATTCGGGGGTTGGACACTTATGACAATGTCCCAAAAGAAGATGACATGACTGTATTTGAATAACTGTGAAAGCCAAGGTGCAGATATTCTGGAGTTGAAATGTTTTTTGCACTGTTTATGTACAATTCACACACAACTGTCAACCTGTTATTAGAATTGTTGTCCAGTAATAGAAAAGTACAAAATAATGTGTACATAAATAAATGTCGATTTTTGTACATGAAAAAATGTCGATTTGTGTTCATTAATTAATGTCAATTTTTGTACATGAATAACTGAATAAAGGTAGATTGTTGTATGGTGCGGGTAAATAAGGCATCCCCTGATAATAAGCCCTGATGCGCATTTCACCGGGAGAAAGAATAGAAGACCCGGTCTTATTTTCAGGGAAATACGGTATATATATATATATATATATATATATATATATATATAAAATGGGTCTATATCACATAGTCGAACTACAATAAGTCAGACTACGTGAATATCGAACCTGGAAGTTCGGAATGCAAGAATTTCGAACACACAGAACTGCGATTTTTTTTCTCAGGGAAAAAAATCGCTGTTCCAGTACAAAACCAAAAAACACACGTGCACTTCAAACTGTTCCTAATGTGAGAACCTCTGTGCCCCCCACACCCCCCTACATAAATATACCAACTGTTAGATTGCACCACAGTGGAAGAAATAGCAAAGCTACGGAAACGGTCCAATGATTTTTTTCCCTGGGAAAAAAATCGGTGTTCTGCGGCTTCGCTATTTTTACATTTCAAACTTCCTATTTCAGTGTTACAATGTTCGGACACCTGTGTGTTCGAACTCCTCATACAGACCCCATATATATATGTGTGTATATATATATATATATATATATATATATATATATATATATATATATATATATATATATATACATATATATGTATCTATCTATATATATATATATATATATATATATATATATATATATATATGTATGTATATATATATATATATATATATATATATATATATATATATATATATATATATATATATATATATATATATATATATATATATATATATATATATATATATATATATATATATATATATATATATATATTTATATATTTATACAATCACACTACATATTTATACACATATATATGTATCTATCTATCTATATATATATATATATATATATATATATATATATGTATATACATATATATTATATATATATATATATATATATATATATATATATATATATATATATATATATATATACAATCACACTATATATTTGGAAGGAAAATATAAGGTTATGTCAAAACAAGATTTCAGTATATCTGCAAAAAGAATTTACAGTCTGAATGAGGATGTATCAAAAGGCCATATAGTCTTAAGCAACATAGTATATGTAAAATTGTAGACTGAGGAATAATAAAAAAGAAATGTATCTTGCTTAAGCAATGTGTGTATCTGATGTGGAAGGTCCCATCTTCTATTTTTCAATGTCATTCAACTTGTCTACATGAGGTTAATAATTACTGCAAAATTAAGATAAAGTGACAGTCATTATATGTAATTACAATAAATGTGAAATGTTACTTTTTGCATAAACAGCTCCAAAAATAATTAGCTGAAAGCACAATGTAATTTTGTAAATTATTAATATGAAGGATATGAGATATTCTACAGAGCTGTATCTAAGGTATGGTGAAGGGGTAGAAGCATTGGGTGATACTGCGACTCCTTAAATTAATGCTGGTAATGTTTTAAAGTTCAGACTTACAGTTTTTAACAAGTGAAGCAATCAGATTGCTACAGTTACAGAAGACTTGTTTTGCCCAGAACTTTGCCTTCAGGAAGACCTCTTCTCCTTTTTAAGTCCTTAGCTTGAATTTTATTTTGTCCTCATCTTGAGGTTCATGGGAACATCAGAGTAGTGAACTGCCCAAGGAGTCAAATGACTTAGCTATGGCTGTGCTTTGATCCATAATAATAATAATAATAATAATAATAATAATAATGAATTGTTTCTTTCATAAAAACATATATAGATACAAACTTTATTTTAATTTTATCAAAAGACCCAGTGACATACTAATCATTAACCATTCTTCAAGATCCTGCTGTTTTACTGCCCCATAAGTCAAGTTTGCTTCCTGGACCATGACCATCCCCTAGGTAAGGGGATCCCAGAAGAGACCTCACATTTCATAGCCAGAAAATGGAGCTGATTTGGGGTATTCCAAGTGCAGCATCACTGTTGCAACTACCTGGATTTTTATGTGCTAGAACTATAGTTCATCTCCTCCTTATAGCCAGCAAACATACAGCAGAGAACCCAGGATAATTGCATTCATCCACATTCGTACAATGCTCAGCGAGGGTGGAAACGCTCCCTGACTGAGTTTGTGGTGCTATGCCTGCATGATAATGGAATGCATCTGTATGGCCTTGACAGACAGAGCACTCCTACAGCAGGTCTCAACCAACACCATCTACCGTGAGTTGTGTGAGGCAGCATTGGGGTTAAATTCTCATCAATCCTTGACTGACTCCTTCAGGGCCTGGGGCCACTACTTAAAGCTATTTATCTGCACCACAATTAAAGCTTTATCCCACTGCCATACAGAGCTGGTTCATGCAATTACACAAAACTTCACTTTCAGACAGAATGCATGTTTCTTTTAAACAAGTGAATGTTTATAAAATGCTCTAAATAAGGATGGAATAAGAAAAAAAAAGGAAGACAGAGAATGTGAGCCTAAAAAAATGATGCCTACTTTTTACTGATGGAGGTGTTCTAATAACTAGACTGTTTTCAGCAACTGGTCTAAAGACAAAGCACAGAGAAAAAATGGTATGCAAACATAATAAAACATATTTTATTATTTCTGTCTTGGAGTACATGATGACATTTGGTTGTAGTTAGTCCTGCCTCTTGCTGCTAAAGAGTTCCTCTCATGCTCTGGCCCCATACTCTCATATCAGCCCAGGGTGGTCCACCCCAGCAGGTCTGGAGGAGATTAGCATTTTAGTGCCCACTGTAGTAGTGAGTGCTGGGAATGGTGAGGGAGGGAGGTCAGCTGGTCAAATACTCAGGCTGTTATACACAGTAGATGACCTGGATTTTTTATTTCTTTATGTTGCCTTAAACACCACCTGGACAGTTAACACAGAGATAAGACTATAAGTTTTATGCTACAGTCAGGAATATGATTTCTTCTATCTCAGATTACAGACTCTTTGATATTGTATGTTAACCAAATGGTGCTTCAGTCTGGATAGCAAACAAACAAGCAAATAACAAAATAACCTCCCTTGCCACCTGCTTACAATGCAGTCTTTGCTTGTGATTGCTGTAGGTGTTTTGTCTTTCTCTGATGAGTAATAATGGCCAGAATTACTCCTAACCTCAGCTGATTCATTCCCAACAAAGCGTCAGATGGAGAAGAGCTGGTCTCTACCACTAAATTCCCTTCTAAACAACGAGGCTGAGTCAAACTCACGTAGGTGTCTTGGTTTTGTGCCAGTAGGCTGACCTAGTGACAATACCTGACACATTTAAAATGCATGTGTGCAGCTGAGACACAACTACTACTACACAGGTAAGCACCACAGTACATTTAGGGACCATGTCTAGTTTGATACACAGAATATGACAAATCACTCAGAATACACAAGGATAATGGTGAAAAAGAAAGGTAAAGTAGCTAATGAAAAAGATATGCAGCATGTTACTCTAAGAGCAACAGTAAAGGTTTAGATTTTTCTTTCCTTCTAACGCAGAACTCACAGAAATCTTACTACAGCCTGCATTTTCTGCATAAAACTACTTTCAACTTTGCTTCCATACCTAGAAACCATTGAGGAATGGATTGCAACGTAAATGTCAGGGAGAACATATGCATACATGACAGCATGCCAAGTGTGGGGACAGAAATGGAGAATTTGTGAGCTCTGTGGTACATTGACCCTCTCTGAAATAACAGATTTTCAGTCATAAACATCTTTATTATTATTTTCTTGTGACTTAAATTAACAGTTTGAATTTACACTGCCTCACTGGGTTCATTCATTTATTATAACATAATAAAATTAATTTAAATAAAAAATGGAACTTTATGGAATACAAAATACTTTGTATTATTTGTGATTTGCTGTGAAAGAATGCATGCCAGGTTCGCACCATGTACAGCATGGCATGTGCTTTAAATATATTACACTACATATTTTTTCTTCTTTTTTATTTTTACATTTGTTTGCTGGGAAAGTCCAACTTGTAACAAGCCAATTTTCAGTGGATGCCCATGGAGAAATGCTCCATATATTTTATATATATATAAAAGTATTTTTAAAAGTATATTTATCACGCTTTATGGAATTGTATTTTAATAATTTCTTTCAGAATCTCTGGTTGTTTTTTATAATGGCATATATATATATATATATATATATGTGTGTGTGTGTGTGTGTGTGTGTGTGTGTGTGTGTGTGTCTGTGTGTGTGTAAATATATATATATATATATATATATATATATATATATATATATATATATATATATATATATATATATATATATATATATATATATTTTTTTTTTTTTTTTTTTTTAAGAAATCTGCTTTTAGTTCTAGGGGGCTGAGCTATTACACCATGGCCATCACATGTAGACATACTTCTCAACCTCTTAACAGAAGACATCTGAACAAATCTGTGAGCATGAATGGTGGAATGTGTTACAGGTGGTTTCAGCATGTGCAGCCTTTCCATGCCTGTGTGCATGTTGTCTCACAGCACCTTTAACTGTCAGTAGATGTGGAGGTGATGGCACTATGAGAACTAGCCTGTCTCCGCATACTATCATGCAGACTTCCCACCATAAGTGGAAGCAAACAGCCATAAAAATGGCAATGTCCATGATATGCAGTCACACATGCACACTGGCAGCTTTAGAAATGCAGCAAAATAGGCACAGCTCTCTCTCAGGTTATCATAGACACTACGTGCCACATTAATCATCTCTGTTATTGACTGTGATGACATTGGACTACTTCTGTGCAATAGCTCTATACTTGTGCTATGTGGTGACCATGGAGTCACTTAGCTCAGGTGTAGGTCTGGACCCATGGCATTGCTAGCCACTAGCATGCTGGCCCTTCCTTCCTTTTTCACATTCATGAGAGCTGCCAGTACCCACTGATGTCTGAGCTGCAGAAGAAGAGGGTACAGCCCATACTGTGCGTCAGGGAAGGCCTGTCTTAGAATGGCATCCTGAGACTGAGGGGTGGGTTGTACCAGCAAAGTAGCAGCAGTCTCTTGAGGAAAGGGGAGGTTGATAGACCTAGCACATTACCCGGGCCTGACTGTACCACCATATAAAGAGACTGCACCAGGGTGAGGCAGCCATCATCATTAGGCACTGCATGGCCACTGTCTATATGGCCTCTGCAACACTTTTGAAGAAGTTTGCAAGATTCAATAGTCAGGATCAATCCTTCAGAAAGCCAAATGGTTGGGAGTCAACTCTAATAAGATTCTTGATATCACAGTTTGTGAAGTCAGTTCAAATACATTCCATGGCTTTGCAGAACATATTTGTAACTCTCATAGATCTGCAACTACCAAGGTAGGTGCTAAGGCCACCCTTATGGAGGGGCATCACCACTGCTGTGTGCCCCAAATCTAGGATAAAATCAGTAATGATCCAATGAAAGAAATCCAGAGGCAACACCATAAACAGCGACAGAGACTTTATTGACAAAAGACACAAATCAAATATGAAAGTGTGAGCGCTTTTGCATTCCTTAGAATGCTTCTTCAGACTTAATAATATAATTTCAATAGACATCAGTTTAAATACATCCTGGTATTGCATTAATTAATTGTTCAACCAGTCACCTACTTGTGCAATTTTCAAAAGGCTAACTAATGCTTATTACATAAAATATTTATATAGTGTTGTCTGTAAGCAACTCCATAACTCTGTACATACATTATATATACAGCAGAGAAAATCTTTAATAATCAAAATATGATAAAAAAATATATACTTAAAAAAGTTTATATAAAAAGTAATGAGTGAAGTTAAAACACTAGTCACAATAAACTTGCAATAAAAAATTGTATATAAAGAAAGTATATAAAGAAAGTGACTAGATAACAATATACCTTCATCACTGAATCCCTTAAAAACAAAGAACAATGCATAAAAATAAGTGTATATAAAAGTGAAGATCACTATGTTAGGTAAAAAATAATAATAAGTAATAAATATCAGGAATCACACAGAGAAAGAAAAGAATAAATGGATACTGAGACTACAAGCAGATAAAGGACATGGATAGAATGAAAACATTTCTTTGAAACCTTTCATAATATATAGGCCATATATGCATTAAATGCACTGCTGACAGAAATGTGTGTACAATATAGGTAAATATAATTATGAGCTTTAGGAGTATTGCTGCTATATGTATAGACAAATGTACATAGATGTACTCTTTCAGAGTTTGACTTCTTGAATATGTTGTTTTAGCATTACTGTTAGCCATATAGTTTGTACTCATGTATTTATATATCTCTATATGAATGGCATATATTTAGTTGCTGTCACATACACATATGTATATATACAAAAGCCAGAAGAAGTAGCTGGATTGAACCCACTCAAAGAAATGCAGGCTGCAAATCACCATACAGGTGTAGAATGCAGAATCCACTTTACTAACTTCAAACCAAAAAAATCCAAGGATGAGCGCTTTCATCCAGAAAGATCTAGACTTCATCAGACAATTTACCCCACATAGTTACTTCCTTCTTATACAGTTCAAACAGGAAGTTCCACCCAGTTATAAACTAATCAATTATGTCATTAAAAGCACAATATTTACAGTCACTGAATTTAAAAAGCAGACAAACTGCACAAACTGAAAAAGTTCACAGAACACACCACCCTAAAAACACACTATATATAAGCACTGCTTCATAAAATGACAATGTACAATAAATATTTAAATATGTTGAATGTGTTAAAACAATAAATATGTGTAATTAAATACTAAAAACTAGATATAGTAGAAAATGTTAAGAGAAATAAATACACTTAACATAATAAATACTGAACATGTGAATTATTTAAAACGTTAAAATGTTAAAATGCATAATGGAGAAATATATATATATATATATATATATATATATATATATATATATATATATATATATATTTTTTTTTATCTTTCCAGTGCCTTTAGTTTTAAAATTGGGCTAATGGAAATATGCTCATTCAGGCCTGGCCAGTTCCTAGCATTCAAACGTAATTGCCAGTATAATTCTCTTTTCTCAAGTAATAGTGACCATGCACCACCCCTCATGTTGGTACTGATACTGTCTATAATAAAAAATTGGAACTCATGGGCATCATACTCCAAAACATGTTTGCTAAGAGAATTTTTTTCTTTTTTATTTCTTATGTCATATAGGTGTTCATATATGTGATTTTTTAACTTTCTATCAGTCTTGCCTATGTAAAAGCAAGAACAGGTGGTACACATGGACAAGTAAATCACTTTCTCCGAGTTACAGTTGTATTTCTGATTGATTCTGATTTCGATATTATTGATGTCAAAAATATTGCCTTCTTTAATGTAACTGCAATAGTTACATCTGCCACATTTGTTCATAGAACCTGACCTGTGGTTTGGGTAAGAGTTACTGCTCTCAAATATGTTTTTCATATTCTTGCCTTTCCTATATACTATAATAGGTTGCGGTCCTGTTAGTGGTCTGATGTTCTTGTCATGTCTCAAAATAGACCAGTTTTTTGTTAAGATGTTTCTTACTATGTAACTATCTTGAGTGAATACAGTGATGAAAGAAGTCTTATAATCATTCTTACTTGCAACATTGTCAGTTTCTTGATTACTGCTGGAAGGCCCACTTGTCAGTCATAGTACAAGAAAGTAAAGGTACATAAAACCCACGCTCTCTCTTGTTAACCACCTCAATCATTATATCACTAATGAACTTACAAGAATAGCCTCTTTTTTGAAACATAATTTTTCAAGTTGTCACATTCATCTAAGAATTCATCGATACCAGATACCATACGGGCTGCACGCACGAACTGTCCCTTAACTATTGCTTTCTTTTGTTTGACTGGGTGTGTCCTAGAAAAATGCAGTAGTGAGTTCGAATACGTGCTTTTCCTAAAGATGTTTGAAACAAACCTCTTATTTTCATAATCCTTTTCCAGAAAGACGTCTAAAAAGGAAATGTTGTCAAGGTCTCTGGTATAGGTGAACTTTAGAAATTCTGTGGTGGTTCCAATATAGTTTATAAAATCATCAATAACATCAACAGGTCCATCCCACAGAACAAACATATCATCCAAAAACCTGGTGTAAAATTTGATGTGCTCAAAATAACATGAAGAAAAAAGAAATTTCTTCTCCCATTGCCTAACTACAATATTTGCATATAAACCACCACATGTAGATCCCATAGCCACCCCTTCTTGTTGTAAGTAAATTTCTTTGTTAAATAAAATGAAGTTGTTTTTAACAGACAATAGAAATATTTTATGTAATAAGCATTAGTTAGCCTTTTGAAAACTATGCAAGTAGGTGATTGGTTGAACAATTAATTAATGCAATACCAGGATGCATTTAAACTTATGTCTATTGAAATTATATTAAGTCTGAAGAAGCATTTTAAAGAACACAAAAGTGCTCACTCTTTCATATTTGGTTTGTGTCTTTTGTTAATAAAGTCTCCTTCGCTGTTTATGGTGTTGCCTCTGGATTTTTTCACTGGATTGGACTACATTTTATCGCTGAAGCACTTTACCCTGAGGACTGCGTTTTTTACTATTTTAAAACCAGTAATGAAATTAAGGTTCAACAGTTTAAGCAGTGGGTCTGCAAGGGCATGGTTAACACTGTTAATTAAGTAATCAGACATATTGTCATATCCTATGGAGGAGGTATCTTTGGGCTTGGATGACACATTCAGTGATTGAGCTTTACAATTTATTGGGTGAGTAAGGGATTCAGATATTACACGGCCTTGAATAGAAGCCCAAGGGATGACTCTGACACTAAATTTGTTTGCAAAGATGTTGGTGATGCCTAGTGGATAAGAATAGGAGGCATCATTATGAACAAATTCAGAGCAGTGTAAGGCATTGTTTCTTGGTTTTTGAACATAGTTAAAGAAGGATTTATAATTATGTTTGGCTTCAGAGGCCAGCATAACTTTGTGGGCTCCTTCAGTGAAGCTTTTTTTTTGTAATGCTTTTGATGTTTTCTTTGGGAAGAGGGATTTTGGACCTGCTATATTAATTTAGTAAGTGCATTTCTTTATTTTACTTGTAATACAGCAGTGCACTGAGCTCCCACTGCACTTGAAATGGTGCAGGTTTCTTTATTTTTTTGTAGAATGTGTGTGATTAGGGCAGTAACTGATACGGAAGCTAGATAGGTGAAAAAAAGGAAGAGAAGTAAAGAAGGGGCAAAAAGGGAAAGACAAAAATGGTACTAGGTAGTGAGACGCTACTAGGACAGTGATCTTTACTTAAATATTGAACACTGCTACTCTGGTAAGCGCAGTATCCCTTAGCTGGAGAATTTGCAATGTAGGGCTTTCACACCCCTGGTGTCACAATAATGGGAATAACTGCTTTTCAGCAAAATGCAATGGAAAGAAACAAAAGGCTTAACATTATTACATTGTTAAATTGCATTTTGCATGAATGTGCACATGTAAATTTACTTTCCAAAATCAATTAGAAAGGACTCAGTTCAGGGAATGGACACCATTTCTCTTTGGAGCGATGTCCTAAACTGTGAACCTTTCACATAATATTCTAATTTGTTTGTGTCTTTCAGCTTTTCCCGGTTAGGGGTCGCCACAGCGGAACTCCGGTCTGCTAATGATTGGCAGTAGATTTTTACATGCTGGCTTTCCGAGCCTAACGCACAACCTTTAATGAAGGAACGCCCATTCACGCATGTCGGCACACAGAAGACGCTCTAACTGAGAATCGAACAGGCAACATCTAACTGTGAGGCGACAACGCTACCGCAGCACCACCACCGCAGTCACATAATATTCTAATATGCATCATAAAAGAAAAGGTTGTATAACACAATGTACCTCTGAGCTGCAGCAGAATGTTGGGAAGTTATTGTAGTTCTTCTCATATGTGTCTGATCCACTTGTCCCTAAAACTTCTTGTACAAGTTGATCGTAAATGATTGGTAAATACATTACAAAGTTTTAAGCAGACTGACTTAGGCTACTGCCCTGATGGTTCAGAGGGCTGAAGTAGTGGTGAATGTCTTTGCGGCCTGCATTTTACCTAACTTTATCACAAGAGTTAGTGTGCCTGTCCTGATTCTGTAAGCTGTCTTCACTGGAACAGGAAACAATGCCATTAGGCACAAAGAAGGTGGAAATCAGTGGCAGGAAGAGTAAGCCATAAATATTGACAGACTTACCTCCTTATAAGCAAATGTCCTGAATTACTGCAGAAATTTATATCTAAGTAATGGGATGCTGGTAGAAATAAACATAACAGAGCAAGCTAGGCTACATGAGCTATTATTCAGATACTGAAACCAACCTTTAATTATAATGACAAGCAATGCAGCTTCATTCTTTGAAGAGGGACATATTTGTGGATTAGTAACAGAGGCAAGATAATGCTTATAGGGACACAAATGAATAGCTTCCCAGTATGACATTATAGGTTAAGAATGATTATTTAAAAGAAAAATTATGATTCTTTCCCATTCTTGTTCAAGATATTTCAGGAAATGAACCATCTCTTTTGCATTAAGCAGGACCACATGACATGATTTAAACAGTTTATGTTAGTTATAGGTTTTATTGTTTTAAACACAATCCTGCTAATACAAGAAGGCATTTTGCTTTATTAATATTAATCCCTGTGCATTTGACAATTAGTTAAAAAGAACAATTCAGGTTTTGTAACATACAAATTTTTTTTTACCATTGTAAATACATGCCAAAGGTTTCTTAATACTCACCTGAATTGCCCAGAATTGCCATAATCTGTCCACTTTGCATGAAGAATGAGACATCTTTTAAGATCTGTCTTGTATACCGTTTACGAAATGAAGAGAAATCCCACCAAGGTCCAGCACGCACACTAAATAAGTAGACAAAAGTTAAAAACTAAAAACACAAAATTTCATGAAATATAAGTGAATGTTTTTCTAATGGTTCCCTCAATGCAAATATGCATAACTAAGTTTTTCTAGTTCCAATTTGAAAGCCAAACATCGTAGCTACATTAACATTTTTCCAGAGACCAACAATGAACTGACAAAATACTTGGTCAATGAGCTGCTGATACTACTGAAATCGACTGTATCATATAATATCAAAGCACTGAACTATATGATGCTAGAAAATATGGCACACAGACATAACCCCAACAGCATCCCTGTGATCGAATCTGTGTCACGCACATTCTCACTACTTAATTATTCTGATTCTGAGGTTTCGCAAACACAGAGAAAGAGGAAATACTTTATGCTCTGCAAAAGCAACACCTCCCCTTTCTCTTAAGATCTACAGTATCTGTGTGAGAATGGTGAAGTAGAAGATATGTGGAAGGAAAGGTACACATTCATTCAGCTGTATTCGGCAAACTGTTTGTTGTCTATTGTTGTACTCTCTTGGCACCTTGCCACTCTAATTTTTTGTTATTAGCAAGTTTTGTTTCATGGCATGTGCTTTAGTCACTCAAAGTAGATGTGCATTAATTATCTTATAGGACTGTTTCGTAGCTCTCTGTTGAAATGTCGGGACTTGAAATGCAGAGCGCCAACATGCCAAAAAAGCAACCAACTATCCTGGAGAAGAGCAAATCACAAACATTGCTTTTCTCCTTTAAACTTCTGTTTTGCTGTGAGGCAAGCTCCCCCACACCCCCTGATTTGGGGGACAAGACCCAAAACCCACCAGACACACATATAAGTAGATATATATTTACACACATATATAAGTAGATATAAATATATATATGCCAACTCCAAGATTGCCATACCTTAGATAAAATGGAATATTCTGGGAAATGGCTGACTATATGCAAGTCTGTTATTTTGGCCATTTAGTCTCTCTGTTTCATTTCAAATGGTTATCCTGTTTAGTTTCATTAACATAAATAGAAACACAATTTTCTCAAATATAAATTGTTAACTTTTCAGGTATGTGTAGGAAAACACATTTATATAGATACACCAGCTCACACACACATGTAGGTTCATAGGAAATTAGTAGACTAACGGCTCAAGAGCCTTTACAAGGCTACCCAGTTTTACCCAGATTTTACTCATTTCTATCCCTAGAGGAAAGATAACAAGGGCAGCAAGAGGGGTTTTAACAAATTTTGCAATTGCACATGTACTCACACACAAAAAGAAAATCCACACTGCATGATTACATATGTTCTTATATGCTGCTACTTCAAAACAAGCCTGTTGTTAGCCGCCATGATTTTTTAACAATAAAACTACTAAAATAAAATAAAGTGCATTAGATATACAATAAAAATCACAAGGCCAGAAGCATAAAAATTAAATAAATAAATACATACAAAAATGAATGCTTAAATGTGAGTACTTGCTAATACTGACATTATTTAACTGCACCTGCAATATTGGACATACAGCAAATTTTAATTATGTGGCAGTTTTACAACATTCAAACCTCTTTATCACAACTGTATTACAATGTCTGAAAAATGGCCAAAGATAAATCTCTTACAATGGAGTCAGCAAAAACACATGTTGGGGAAACCTATAAAAACTTCTTTAATATGATTTTCCATAAAAAGAAGAGGTCCCACTCCAACCCCGTATGTACCTTCAAATTACATAATAAAGAAAAAAAAAACACCACCATCATCACTATGTAAACAAAAGTGTCTGATTTTCTAAGTTACAACATTCTCTAGCAAAACAGGTCCCTTGGGATGTTGTTAAAGCCTTTGATCTGGTCCCAAAGAGTTTGTTCTAGGAAAAACTACCGGGGTCTGAGTATAAGATCAAAACTAAGGAACTTGACTTCAGCATGTAGGAAGAGAAGGAAAGAGAGGACTGTGGTGAAGGAGCGATGTTAGGGAAAAAGAAAAGTGAGCCATAGAGTACCATAAGGCATCAGCCCTGAGTACATTGTGTTCCTTTCAGTCATATAAGAGACACTAGTGAACAAGATCAGGCTTTTCTCAGATAGTAGGAAATTTAGCTGGGAGCGCTGGTCACACCTAGATTGAAGCACTAGAAGTGAAATGAGGGCATTGACAGCAGCGACCTCATTACTAATCTGCATTGTCAGGGACTTAGACTCTGGAAGCTTCCAATCTGTTACGGATGCTTCCAATCTGTTACAGATGGGCTAGGCCACTCCGTGTGTACTTTGTACAGTTCTGGAGGCCATACATGGAATACACATCAGGCTTCTAGAAGGAGTTCAGAAGAAAACCACTGGAAAGTTGTGTGGGATGGAGAGGAAAGAGTATTAAAACAGAGTAGGTGAAGCTTTGCTTTCCAGACACCAGAAGAGACAGGAGCATGTGTTGTGAGTAGATAAGAACACGTTATGGAGATATGAAGAGGTCACCCTGAAAAAGAGAAATTGGAGAGGGATCCAAATCAGTAAACAATAAGATGACCCATAATCTGATTCTCATTAAAAGAAGCAAGTGGACCAGCAGAGCTGTCAGGTGCCATGACCAACCCACTATTTGACAACTCCACCCGGACTAAAGCTAAAAAAGGTCTTAAATCAAGTCAAGGGCCACAAAAAAGAGAAAAAAAGTAAAAGATGTCCTTTGGCTCTTCAGGAGGGAAAAAAAACATTTAATTCTATGTAAAGTTGAAAGGAGACTTTAGTAGTGTGACACAGTAATGTTCTCCTCTGCAGCGATAAGTTAATAAATCTGCATATTGCATTGATACAGGACTGCACTGGTCTGGTATTGGGGACTGAATAAAGTGTAATCATGGGTAGAATATACTCAAATTTGGGAATGAGTACATTTTCAGTTAATGCTCTTCTTATATCATCTGTGATCTGGTGGTTAGAAATGGAATAGATGGCCTTAAGTTGAGTAATTACCTTTCTTGTGAATGGTTTCTGAGTGGGTGCAGAAGGAAGGGTGGGAATCAAATGTAATTCCTAGGCAGTTGTACTGCAAGACAACAGTTAATGTTAATATCTGAGGGGGTGACAGTCCTCAGGGGACCTGAGTAAGACAGCTTTGTAGTGTGTCTAATGTCATGATTGTTTTAGTATAGTTGATTGTTAGTAAGTTCTCTGTTAGTGACAGAGTATACAGCATATAAAAATCTTTTTATAGTACTTTTTTTCAGTTCAGCACCTATCTCTCTAATGCAAACAGGTAACCTGTAAATGGTTCATCTTGCAGGCTCATGTTTACACTTATCAAGGCTATCAGAACTTGTCAGAGATTTGAGAAACATGGCTAGGCTTAAAAAGGCCCTTGTGGTTGTTAACCTAGAAAACACCTATGAACCCATGAGAAATAAATGTGCCTTAGAACTGATTCTTTTGAGGCACCAGCTGCCTGATTGGACTTTGAAGGTGCTGCTGGGTAAATAATTAGTGAAGCAAGGGATGACAGTAAGACTCAAGCTGAGAAACTTTAACTTGCTCAGAAAATGTTGATGATTCATATTCTCAAGGACCTTGCTCAGACTGATAAAAATATCTCCTGATAGGTGGCTCCTTCCCACTGAGACAAGAATTTTTGTACTTATGCGATATATTGCAGTTCAAGAGTTCTGACCACTTTGGGAGCCATGATGTAAGTACATTAAGCAAGCAATAATGACAGAAAGCATGGGCATAATTGGAGAAATAAAGGACCACCCAGGGATGTTATGAGACCTGATGCCACAGGAGGAAAGCCCCTCGACCGTTGGAAGGTCAGTTATTTCCTCAATAATGCCAACTCTATCTGCTAAATAGTTTTGTATTTTTTTAAATTATATATATATATATATATATATATATATATATATATATATATATATATATATATATATATATATATATATATATATATATATATATGTGTGTGTGTGTGTGTGTGTGTGTGTGTGTGTGTGTGTGTATGTGTGTGTGTGTGTGTGTGTGTATATGCTTGTGTGTGTGTGTGTGTGTGTGTGTGTGTGTGTGTGTGTGTGTGTGTGTGTGTGTGTGTGTGTGTGTGTGTGTGTGTGTGTGTGTGTGTGTGTGTGTGTCTGCATGAACACAATCAAACTTTGTGATAGCATTATGTCCTACCATGTCAGGTAGGTATGAGCCATGCATGGTAGAGCTGTCAGTTTAGTGTCATCACTCCTGATATGTGAACTGTCTCTGTCAGGAGATGCATTGCCACTTCCACATCTCTAGTTTGAAATCGACATGCTACCTGAATGTGAGCGATGTCTGCTACACATTACAAAGACATGCATCTGCAGTGTTTTCCCCAGCCCTCCACTGAAAATTAGCTCATTCAAAGTTGGACTTTCCCGATAAACAAATATTAAATAAATGGACTTCTTTGAGACAGTTACCAAGGCTATAGATGAGGGAAAGGTGGTACACGCAGCCTACCAAGACCTCACAAAGGCCTTTGACATCATTCCCCATTCTGATATTATAGACAAGCTCACCAGCCTGAACATAAACCCCTATGTCACAAAATGGGTTGCCAACTGGCTCACAGACAGAACCCACATGGTGAGAGTTGTGGGACCTAGGTCTGACTCTAAACCGGTTACAAGTGGCATTCCCCAGGGTTCAGTCCTAGGACCCCTCCTATTTGGCTTATACTTCTCAGAGGTACAGACAAGCACAGGAGGACTATGGCTGACCAAGTTCACAG
The DNA here is from genome assembly GCF_019279795.1 of Protopterus annectens. NCBI lineage: Eukaryota > Metazoa > Chordata > Ceratodontiformes > Protopteridae > Protopterus > Protopterus annectens. Next base: position 1,662,816,800 of record NC_056737.1, read on the forward strand.
ACGACTGCAAACTAGGGGCTATAATTGACTCACCAGCTGACACAGACATCCTCCAAAAGGGTCTCACTGAGACAGATACCTGGTGTCAAAATCATGGCCTCAAGCTAAATGCCAAAAAGTGCATAGTTATTCCCATAACAAAGTACCTACAAACTACCACATGTCCCCTAAATACAGAAAATGTAATAAGGTATCTGGGGACCCAAGTAGATAGTAATCTCTCCTTTGATAATCACATTGCCAAAATGGTTAGAAAATCCTTCGATGTGGCCCACCTAATCACAAAATGGTTTGCATCCAGATCAAAAGAGGTCAAGAGGTCATATCAAGACTTCACCTTTGATATTCACATTAACAACACCATTAAATCAGTTAGGATTAAACCATTCTTAACCCCAGCAGCCAGAGCTACTATTGCCCACTCCCATCTAATTTCAACTCTTCTATATGCTGCACCCATATACATAAATCTAAAAAAAAGTAATCTTGCTAAATTAGCCAACTCCTATAACAGTATTGCTAGATTTGCCACAGGAAACCCATACAGAACTCACCATTGTCTCAACCTTCACCAGCTAGACTGGCTTGAATTAGAAAACATTCTGATACTTTCCCAACTTACCATTGTTCATAAGATTTTTTACCAACCCAACAACACACCCATACTTAACAACCTTATTGCAATAAACTCCTAGCTAGTACCTCCAAGTCTAACAACTTTGCTGGTGACTCACTGTTCTCCAACTCCACAGGAAAACAATGGAATCTCCTGCCATCTGACCTAACCTCTCTCCCCTCCTTTCCTCTCTTTAAACAAAGACTTAAGAAATATCTTAAAACTAACTGGCTTTGCCCTCGCTGTTACCCAGACTAATTCTAGGTTTCTTTTTTTATTCTCTCAAGCATCTACTGTCCTCCCCCTATGTCAACTCCTCTGAAGTTGTAAATCCTGTAAACCCACTGTCCTTCCTAGGATATGATTTGTATCCTGAAGGCAGTATTACTGTCATTTCTTTATTCTAATCCTGAAGGCAGTATTACTGTAATTTCTTTTTCTTCCTCCTTTTCTCCCATTACTGACTAACCACTTTGATATACTAACCATCTGGATTATACTAGAGTAACCAAGGATGCAAATACTCTCTAAAAAATATCTTGGAGTTAGCCCTACAGAGTTGTTTTACTCTAAAACTACATTGTAGTTGTACTATGTGTAAATATATTATATTGTATAATCATCTTCACATACTTTAATTTGCAATTGAAATTATGTCTCGTATTCTTCCATAGTTTGTAACTGTTATACCTTTCTTGAATTTTTGTAAACATTTTTTGTTTTGTTTGTGTTTTATTTGTGGAGCCTTTCTCCCCGTTTTGTCTGTTGTTTATGTGTGGAGCTTTTCTTCCCGAGCCTCTACTGAAAATGGAAATATATCCAGCTAGATTAGCCCGGTTAACAAATGTAAAATAAATAAATAAAAATAAATTCTGCCCCTCTACTCATCACTCATCAGACCCATCATAGAGTACAATGCCCCATTTGGGATGTATCTTACAAGACACCTGCAACAGCTGGAAAGACCACAGAAGTACCTCACCAAGAGGATCATTGGCCTCAAACAGATGCCCTATTTAGCTCGACTGAATAAACTTCAACTGTACTCGGTTGCATATCGCCTACTCAGAGGTGATCTCTGCCTGATATATAAGGCCATGTCCAACCCAGAATTGATGGACATGCTCCACCGAAAGAAAACCTTATCACCTCGAGCCACACGCTCTAGGGATCTAAACCTCACCACAACAATAAATAGGACTTGGTGGAGGGATAGATTCCTGTCCCTGAGACTTCCCATGCTTTGGAACAAGATTCCAATCTACATTAGGCAGAGCGTCTCGCTAGCACTCTTCAAGAGAAACCTTGACGAGTGGATGGGAAACAGAAAGTTTACCCCGGGGATCACTTCAGCTCTGCTGGACAGAGGCACAGAGAACTAATCTAAGGGGGTGGCAAAAGCCAACACATTCTGGCTAGGCTTATAAATGCCTTCAGGCATATAGCCTAGTACCTACCTATGAACCTATGAACCTATAAATAAATACATGAACAATCTTCAAGACTACATCCAGGACCAAGTACCCTGTGGCCTACCACATCTGAGTGTGGACACTTCAATCACTGATGGAGCACTGGAAGTAGTGCCACTATGGGATAGGGATCTGGTACAGCCACTTCATGACACCCATGCTTTGATAGTCACATCACCACAGTAGTCAGGAAGGCCTTCTACATGGCACACCTCATCATAAAAGGGTTCTCATCCAGCAAATAAGAGGTCATTGTTCCCCTTACTCGTCACTCATTAGACCCATTATAGAGTACAATGCCCCTTTTGGAATGTACCTCACAAGACATCTGCAGCAGCTGGAAAGGCCACAGAAGTACCTCACAAAGAGGATTACTGGCCTCAAACAAATGCCCTACACTGACCACCTCAAAAAGCTTCAGCTTTACTCCATAGCATATCGCCTACTCCGAGGTGATCTCTGCCTAACATATAAAGCTATGTCAAACCCAGAGCTGTTGGACATGCTACATCTAAAGAAATCCCAATCCCTCCAAGCTACATGCTCTAGGGACCTAAACCTTGTCACCACAGTAAACAGGACATGCTGGAGGGATATATTCCTGTCCTAGAGGCTTCCTATACTCTGGAACAAGCTACCCATCTATGTCAAGCAAAGTTCTTTATTAGCACTCTTCAAGAAAATTCTTGATGAGTGGATGGGAAATAGGAAATACACCCTGGGGCTCACTTCTGTGTCTCTGCTGGACAGTGGCACAGGAAAATAACTTTCTTGGGTGGCGTAAGCTATGGTACCTTGCTGGCTAGGCTTACGTAGGCCCTTGGGCCGATAGCCTAGTTCCTATCTATGGACCTATGAACACCAGAGGATGTTGTAGCTCTACAGACATGTGAAAGCTGAACCTCTCCCAGCAGACATTCCACCACAAACACTGCTTGATCAATTTTGTCACTCATCCTAGCCAATGAGTTTCACATACGGATGAGGCAGTCATGCATGTCAGAATGTGCCATCTTTAGGACTTGTGCTATCTCTTCTGAGTCCGTGGTGGAACATGCCTATACTGCAGTGATGACCCTATACATATGTTTGGTGGCACATAATGACGTACCAGCATCAGGCCTACTCCAAGCACCCCCAACAACCCTCTTTTGTTGTACCATGTGCTCATAATGTCTATGGGCAGACTCAGCCAACTCAGCAGCTGAAGTAACCACACTACCCAAATTAACTATGTTACCCTCAACCTGTCCTATATCTGAGGAGTCAATGGAATGAGTATGCATAGGCATACTTACTGTGACCCAAATAAGGCCAGTGGATGTGTAAGCCACAACCTCAGTGTCAGACTGAACCTCTGCACCCTCCGACTGTGCCCCTTTATCACCACCATCATCATCAGAAGCTAACGATACTCTGACATCAGGTGGTATAAGTTCTGCACTGCCACTGTCAGGATCACCTATCATAATAAGCAACAAACATAAGAAGGACAGAAATAGTGACTGGAAATTATCCAAATTGTGTTTCAAACACATATTAAACAATTTCAGATGCTAAAGGAATGCAATATTTTTACTCTTTCCTCAGACTTACATCTAACTAATGGTTATTATTAATCAAAGTATATTGTGCTGACCATGTGCAGGTGGTCTTTCATATGGTAATTCTGATGTCCCTGGAAAAAGGGGAAGGCAGTGGAAAGAAGGCTAATAAGCATAAGAATGCAAATGATACAAGGACAAGAGAATAATGCTCTGCCTATATTTCCCTTAATAAATATCTCAGAATCAGACTGACAATCGTCCAACACAATCTCTGTTGGACTCTGTCACTTGTAAGGTACACATCTCGATGTTTCAAGATGTATAAGTAGTAACACATAAAGACAGTAAATGCCTTCTATATAGCATACCTGGAATTTCTTCTTCAGACACGTTTGGCCTGTTGTCCATATCAGCACGAGTATCACAGAGTCTGCTGAGCTGTTGGAATCTCTGACAGTAGATAGGAACTGTTCAATTTTAGTGAGTGGTGGTTCAATAGCAGGACCACCACCCATAGCCATCTGTTCTCGTGCTACTACAGCTGCCCTCCTGTGTGCTTCTGTAATCATATCAATGGCATGGTGCTGTACCTGATTATAGTTTCTGGCATGGCCACCCACTGTGTTTATGTCTTTTTTTCTAGCAAGCATATCACTTCTACCTCTGTCAAGCAAGAAGGGTCCATGGCAACATAAACTTTGATGCTGACCCTGTTCTCTGCATCACTGAATGGTGGCTTACTTAGAACAGATGATCTAAGTCCCATAATCCTGCATGATATGAAACAAAAAACACATTTGTAGCACATAGAATGTATTCTCCTAAAAGGAAATCTGTGTACCCTCAGCACAAAGCAATTGAACACATAATGTTCATTTCAGACTACACACAACCAAGGAAGCCCCCCCCCCCCAAAAAAAGAAAAATTGTAATACATTAGCATCACATCCATTCTGCTAACATTTCTGTAATAGGAACAGTCAAAGTAGAAATGCCCATACAGTTTCCTTTGTTTTCTCCACAGTTGTGGAGGTCACCACATGACATCTGAGAAGCCTAACATCTCTGTTAGTTACACATGCACAAACTCTTGAAGCTGCTAATAAGCACAATACACTTGTCTGCAGTAACTGGTGAAATTCCCAGAGCACATGGTGACACAATACTTTAATGCAACCATACCACTCATTAACAAACTTGAAAAGAACATCAAGAACTAACATTCTGCAGTATACCATCAGTGAATGAAAAGTAATGCATACAGATAAAAATAAAATCTATTGCATATTGTAATACATCCAAAATATGAAAATGTAAGCAGTTTATGAAGAGGACAACATACCCTATGAAATAATGCAGTAATTTGTAGACAAATTCCTCCAAGTACATAACAGTAATGGTCTGTCTCTATCAAATCAGTCTGCCCTGCTTCCACTTCCATAGCTACACCATTACCTTTATATACTGTAGATTCCACCCTTAGAGCACTGTTTAGATGCAAATGAGGTGTGAAATCATTAGTATTCCTGAATGCCAAACAGGTCACTTGGTGTAGTGGATGTAAACATGATGTAAGTAGCTACACAATTGCTTGCACGCTCTCTAGGACTGCAGGGAGGAGAATGACAGTTCTTAGCTGCTAATGGCTTGTAAGTCTTATTCATTACTCTGACTACAACAAGAAGCAATAGTGAAGAGGCTGAAGTGTGTGTATCATGCAGAGTAGACTTTTAAAAAGTAGAATCACTTTGAGAGCTATGACAACAACCTGAACATTGATTTTCTCTAGGACTGCAGGGAGGATAATGACAGTTCTTAGCTGCTAATGGCTTGTAAGTCTTATTCATTACTCTGACTACAACAAGAAGCAATAGTGAAGAGGCTGAAGTGTGTGTATCATGCAGAGTAGACTTTTAAAAAGTAGAATCACTTTGAGAGCTATGACAACAACCTGAACATTGATTTTCTTGTAATAATAGCACAGTCTCCATCCTCTGTTTAAAAATCTTACTGAAATGCTGATCAGCTGTATTATACATTGAAACAGAGATGCAAATGAATGCCCATGACATTGTATTTCTGTTAGTTAAGCTGAGAGGAGGGGAAGATGCTCAGAAAATAAAGAGAATAAATATCTGGCAGTGTTGGCAACTTTACATTAATAGGGTGTGGGCTATTAGCCTAAATTATTTGTCAATATCACATTCATCTAGGCATGTTCAATCCAATGGAAAAGGAACATTTTCTGAACTTTCTACTGTTAGACCTGTAATTTGATGGTCTTCTAAGTCAGATCTGTATGGCATGTACATTTTCTAATTACTACTCTAAGCCTGTTTTGTGGCAAAGAAGGATAAAAAACATAAATATGTGTTGTTATTGCACTGAATTGAGGCATCAAATATTGATAGTGTGCTGTTTAAGAGAGTTAATACATATTTTCTGAGCATATGATCAAGTTGTAACTCACACAGATTTAGGAACGTATTCCCTGATATTTGTTACTACTGACATTGTTTTCTTTTATTGTGTTCATCATTTGCATGTGTTTTGGCAAAGCACACTTTGGACTGACAGTGTTTCATGGCAGTGAATGAGAGTCCACTGCCCAAGATACAAACTGATATATTTAGTTTGGAATGCCATCATTAGCGCATTTTAGAATGGCACAAGTGTGCTTTGCTACAGCACTCTGAACAGCAGTAACAGAAAAAATTCTACATCTCAGCTAAGTATTACTGTAGCATACAGCATAAATGAAATGAGTTTAAAGAAGCAGGAAAGAGGATGCATAATCTGAATCCAGCTTGAAGCCACATGCTGCTTGTAATGTTTGCAGACTATGTGAAAATGCAGCATGTGCCTTTTTAATGGTATAACTGCTGATGAATGGAAAAACAAGTTATGTTTGCCTTCTTGTTTTGTGATGTGGAACATAAATTGTTATATTTTTATTTGCCTTTGTAATTTCTATGCTGCTTAGCAGATGACAAACAGGGCTCACAGGTGAAGGAAAAAGTGAACAATTTCATTTCTGTCTTCTCTGTTAGCGTAAACACTCCTGTCACTGCTGCATGGTATTTGTAATGAGTGAAAGATGTGCACATAATGTATACCTCTCTCTGTGGCACATGCTGTAAATGCAGTGACTTTGCACTCATAACAGAGTTGCTCTGGAGCTCAAATCCATTCTGTGTAAAGGCAATATGGAAATTATTTCTCCAGATTTTTTTACTCAAATATTTTTTTTTAAATGTAACCATATAATGATTCAAAACAAAATGTAACTTTTATAAAATAATAGTTATTACAATGAAAACATTCTCAGCAGCAGTATGAAAAGAAAAAGTAAAATGCTATTTACATAGGTTTCTACTTAAAAAAATAGTTGTTGATTGTTGAACTTACAATTCTATTTTATGTGTTATTATTTCAGTTTTCCAAGTATTTCTTAACCAGGAATTATAATATGAAGTGATTTTAGCTGTTCTCATTTTGATCGTAGATAATTCTAGTTAAGAAACATTCGTTGCAATGTTCTTGAACTCTTTAAATGATGGAGAAGTCTCATTTTTCCAGTTCATAGTAATCACTTTACATTCTATAGCAAGTAAACTCCATAACATAAAGCAGTTTGATCTGGGTACACATTGAGGTATTGGAACATTAAATAAAACCAAAGACTTAGTCAAAATGAATTTTTCATTATAAACACTTTGCAAAAAAAAAAATAAATAAATAAATAATTCAACTTTTCCCAATAAGACTTAAGTAATATACAATAGTAAAACATATGTTGCCAATCTGCTTTTAATTTTAACTTATATATCCAGCATCCATAATATTTTTTAAATATTAGTTTTATTTTTATGAGGAGTGATAAATATTCTGTGTATAAATATCCAAGAAAATAACCTCCACTGCATTGAAATGGTAGTTTTTTTTGAAGATAACATTATTTTTTTATCTTCTTCACTAGGATGTTGATTATTAACTAATCTATAATAATCCCAAAAATCATCTTTAAAATATACATTTGAATTTTTTATAACTTTGTGTAATTTAGATAAATATCCCCATCCTGAAACAATCATAAATTCTATACATTTTGGAACAGAATTTTTAGTAATGGAGTGCATTAACTCTAGTTTATTAGTAATGATTTGTCAGAAGGTTTGTATTTCTAACTACATTCCACTATTTATATCAAATGTATGCATAATATAATCAATGGAAAGTACTTTCTTAGAATTCATTAATCAATGCCAATATACCAAGTTTCTTCTATGGGTTTTATCATTTTTGGGACATTGAAGGTGCTAAAATGATTTTGTGTACAAGCTATAGGGAATAATTTCATGGGCGGCACAGTGGTGCAGCAGTTAACGCTGTCGCCACACAGCAAGAGGTTCTCCAGTTCGATTCTCGGCTGGGGTGCCTTCTGTGCGGAGTTTGCATGTTCTCCCTGCATTTGCGTGGGTTTCCTCCGGGTGCTCCGGTTTCCTCCCACATTCTAAAGACATGCTTCTGGAGCATTTCTCCCTGGGCCTCCACTGAAAACAGCATCTGTGGAACCTAGCCGGACTTTCCCGGTCAACAAATGTTAAATAAATAAAATAAAATAAAATAATAGAAATAGCCATGCTTTAAATTCAGGATTTTTATTTATAAATTTTTTAAATAAATTTAATGGACTAGTTATGTATCTAGAACATATTGGCTTAATTTTGTTCCCAAGTATATATTCTTTTACTAACCAAATAAATTTATTAGTTAACATTTTATTATATTGAACTGGTATTGAGTAGTTTGATTCCAACCAAATTATTTCATGTATTTTCCACTTAGCAGAATAATTAGAATTTATCCATAAAATTATAGTCTTAATAATTGATGATAACACATATATTTCTATAGCTGGAAGTCCAATACTACCTACTGTCCAATCCTTCAAATGATGTTTGCCAATCTAGATTTGTTTAGAAACCACAGAAAATTCAACATTAAATTATTAAATTGTCTTATACACTCCTTAGAAAGAAGAAGTGAACTAACTTATATTAAATAAAGTAATTTTGGAAACATAATAATTCTAATTATAGAACGTCTCTCCTCCATTGTGAAAAAAATGTTCCAATTATCTATGAGATGTTTTATTTTAAATATTAGTGTAATTTGTTATTAATATATCATTAATATCATGTGTTAAAGTAATCCCTAAATTTTTAATATTATTATCTAGTGTAATATATTTAGAAAATATTCTTATTTATATTATTTGCTTTACAATTTGTAAGTAATATCTTAGTTTTATTGCCATTAAATTTAATTCCAGATATTCTTTGAAAAACTTTCATAGTCTCAATTAGAGCTTATAGTGAACCATTATGATCATTTAAAGTCAATAAAATATCATTTGCAAATAAATGGATTTTAGAATTTAAATGATTACTGAATCAAATACCTTTAATATTAATATTAGATTGAATATAATTAGCAAATGGTTCTATGACCAAAGCAAATAATAACGGTAAATAGGGACACTCTTGCTTAGTGCCTTTAGTAATTGTGATTGATTTAGAAGTATAAGATCCATGAGGTTAGGTTAATCCAGTTGCTTAGTTCTTCTGTTAAAAGGTAGCGTATTTAAAGACTGGGAGCGTCCACTACTATGCTGAGTTATTTACTTGTGTAATATTTCTATTAATGCATTCATGTGCCTTTCATTACAACTGTTCTTTTTAAGCGACGCTTGCCCTTTGGTATGCTAGCCCTCGCATGTGTTTAATTAATCCATACACTGTAGCACATTGTACTGTAGGGCCGGGAACGTTTCTCTGTTGTATTGAGAGCTGTACCACGTGCTCGTCTCTGTTAGCGATGCTAGCCTACTTGGTTCGCTAGCCTCTCGCATGCTGTTAGGTCAATCCAGCCACTGTAGTTCTCCTAATAAGAGGTTTAGTGTACTGGAAGGCTGGGAAGGCTCACTATTGCATTGAGGAGTGCACCTAGTGTATGTTCTTGTTAGCGACACTATGCCTGTTAATCCTGTAGCAAGCGCTATTGATAAATGTTAACTGCTGTAGCTTCTACACTGTATTGGAATATATTTACCAACTTTTCTTATCTGTGTCCTGCTAGTTCCCTGATTACATGAGACACTGCTTTATGAATACTTATTAAGACTTGGGTATTTATGTGTACTGTTGTTAGCCTTTATTAGCTATGCGCTACCCCACATGTGAGAGGTAAAATACTTTCTGGCTCCTCCTGTACATGTTTGTTTATAAAAGATATAGTTATATTTGCTGCACACTGAACATTGTTATTTTGCAAAGTGCATGATAGATGTACATGTTGTTTTCTGTGAATAACAGTGTAATTTACCTGTTTAGTCATACCTCTGTATCTAAAACAGTATTAGATAAGTGTTTTTATCTGTAACTAACAGACTTCTACCTTTTCCTGTCCTCCAGCTCTCTTGCCCTGAATCTCCCCCTGTGTCTTTGCCTGGGTGGATACTGGACCTGACCAAGGCTGTACTCCCTATTGCCCTAGCAATACCTACCCTGTGCTGTTTCAACTTTCCTTGAGGAAACCGCTCCTGAGAGGCTCCCTAAAGATCACAAGAAAGTATGTGTATTTAATGCCTGATAACCACTGTAATCCTACTAGCAGAAGTCATACTCTCCCTGTCTGAGCGCCAGCAGCCAAACCCCCCCCAACTCTACTCCTCACCCTCCACTCCTCACTCCTTTTCCCAGCACTGTTTTTCCCCTTCTCCTGTTTTCTACTTAGTCCCTTTTTCCCTGGTAAGTAGATAGCTCCTATCCACTAGAGGACATTCCCTTCCCTTAACATTAGACTCCTCTTGAGCTTGACATTCTCTCTCTCTGTCTCTTAATTCTCACATCTCAGTCCCTCACTCTCTCCCTGATACTTTTAGCCCACTTCCTCTATATTTAGGCTCTCTCCACTTACCTATATACTACTTACCCCTCTTGAACACTGCTCTACTGATAGTTTTTCGCTCCTCTTCTGCTCTACTGTTTACTACGGCCCTCCTTCTCCCCCAAGTGGCTCACTCCCCTACCCTGCCCCCAATTCCCACCGCCCCAGTACATCTACATTTATACCTCCATACACCACACCCACTACTACTCTACCCCAATCAGTGTCAAACATTTGGACACACCCCATTTTTTTCCAAAACTACCCTCTTACAAACCCCCATCATCTATTTTTCCTGGCCTAAACACTCCTCTTCCATATATATTCTCACATAGTACCACTCACTACATACCTATAACTACATCTGCGATAACTACATCAGTAAACTACCTGCTACTCTATAATTAGTTTACATTACACACCATCTACCTCTACTCACATCCAATTATTCTGTCTCCTTTCTCCAAACATGTCTTTAAAACTCTTTCTCATATCTCTTTCTCTTTTCTTTCTCACCTCCTCACTCAATTACAACCATCTCTCCAAACCCACTTCTTCAATACACTTGCAACACTTTCACATCACTAATTATCAAAACTCACCTCTCCCTCACTCATACTCCATTATTTACCTATATCCTTCTAACTATCTCCTTTTATTCCAATACAAGCTCTTCTCTTACCACACACTCCCCATCTTCACAACTACTAGCAAATCCCTCCAACCTACAACAAAAGCCAACATCTTTACCTTACTATCCGCCCACATAAACTGTTCCATACTATTTCATATTACCACTCTCTTGTCTGGTGATATCCACCCTAACCCAGGCCCCTCCCCCACAACAAATACAAAGAAATCCTTATTTTTTTACTTCTTTAAACTCCCAAAGCATTGTAAACAAAGTCCCAAACCTCCATGCCTGGCTCACACACAATAAGCCTGATATCCTATCTATATCTGAAACCTGGTTAAAACCACATATAAAAGACCCTGAAATTGTTCCCCCAAACTACTCCATCATCAGGAAAGACAGGCCCCTCAAAAAGGGTGGTGGGGTTGCCCTCATATATTCATCCACCCTAGCAGTCACTCCCTACAATAAACCTATTCCGAACTTCAACAATGCTGAACTTCTCCTTACTCTACTACAAATCAATAATCACAAGCACATCTGTCTAGCCTCCATTTATATACCCCCAGGAGACAATATCCTCACACTTGAAAATATCCTCTCTTGGATGTCTAATAACATTACCAACGAAACCATAATCATGGGAGATGTAAACATCAACTGGGCCTGCATCCAATCTCCAACAAACTCCTCAAATATTAACCTATACAATTTCTCTCAACTAATCAGTTCAGTAACTCGCCCAACAAAAAACCTCTCCAGTGGAAGTATACTGGACTGGATCCTTGTCTCCCACCCTCACTATTTCTCCAACAGTGGTACCCTTCCAGACTCTCTTAGCGATCACTCACCCATTTTCACCAACCGACTTCCCACTGCCCTTCAACAAACTCACAACTATATAACTATCCATGACCAAAAACATTTCAACCCAACTACCTTTGTAAACTCCTTACAAGCAGTTAATTGGAACTGCCTAAAAACCCTTCCACTAGACATAGCAGTGTCTCACTTCAATACAACTTTCTTGGCATTACTTGACTCTCAAGCTCCCCTAAGGACAAAGAGAATAAAGACAAAATCTGCCCCTTGGCTCTCTAAGCACACTCTTGCTACCATGACACATAGAAATAAAGTCTGGTCACGCTACCAGAAGCTTAAAACAAGTCCACTCCTTAATGAATATAAAATGCTACGAAATAAAGTAAAAAAACTCATCACCTCTGACCGACAAAACTATTTTCATACACTCCAAAACCAAAATAAAACAACCCTCAAAAATTCTGGAAAGGGATCTCCACCCTGCTTCATCCTAGTACACCAGACACTCCCACCCCTGATTCCAATGCCTCTGAACTAGACCTAGCTACCCAATTTAACTCATTTTTTATTGATTCTATTGCAAAACTGACATCTTCATTCTCCAACTCCACTATGCTCTCTAACACCCCCACCCCCTACTTACACTCTATCCTATACCACTTCTACTCCCTGTTCCCCACCTTCTAACTCCTCTACCACTTCTACTACACAACCTTTACTCCAAACACCTCCACCCTCCAACTCTCCCTCCCCAAACTCCACCTCCCTCTCATTTAATCCCATGCCTACATCCTCTATAAAGAAGCTGCTTAAGAAATTAAAACCTTGTACTAATGCCCCTGACAATATACCTTCCTACTTTCTTAGTATAGCTGCTGATACTCTCGCATATCCCATCAGCATCCTAATTAACCGTTCCCTAAAAGAATGCACAGTTCCCCAAATCTGGAAACAAGCATACATCATTCCACTCCACAAAGGGGGCAAAAATAACACCGTCAACAACTTCCGTCCCATAGCCATCCTGTCCCCCATTTCCAAAATCCTAGAAAAATGTGTCCACCTTCAACTCCTCCCTCATCTCCTAGAAAATCACCTAATAACTCCTACACAGCATGGCTTTAGACCTAATAACAGCACTATGACAGCCCTCCTTTCCTTCCTTGAAACAGTAAATAGAGCTCGTGATTCTGGCCTAATTGTCTCTACCTTATTATTAGACCTCTCCAAAGCCTTTGATACCATCTCACATAGCCTGCTCATATCTAAACTCTCAAAACTTAACCTTTCTTCCTCTTCCTTGCAATGGTTCTCTAGTTACCTAGCCAACCGGAAACAGGCAGTAAAATGGAAAAAAACTACCTCCTCATTCCTTAACACACCTACAGGTGTTCCACAAGGCTCCATTCTAGGACCTGTACTCTTCAACATATTTATAAATGACTTCCACAAATCAATCCCTTTCTCAAACATCATCCAATATGCAGATGATTCCACCATCATCTGCTCAGCTAACTCTATCTCTCTACTTCAAAAACTAACTCAAGATGCCTTCTCTATAACAGAACAATGGATGTTAAAAAACCATCTAGCTCTTAACGCCTCCAAGACCAAGCTAATGATTTTTACTCCCTCTAAAGCTACCCATCTCAACATGCATACATTTTCAATAACTAGCCAAGATAACTCTTCCCTAGAACTAGTGTCAGAAACCAAGCTACTTGGAGTACTAATTGACAGCCAACTTAAATTTACCTCCCACCTACAAAAAAACATCAAAAAACCCACCAAAAACTTGGTATGCTTTATAGACAAAATACCTACCTTACCTCTGCCACCAAAATAACACTTGCTTCATCCTTCCTTATCCCCTCCCTTCTCTATGGTGCCCCACTCCTAACTAATCTTCAATCCTCCCTCAAAAAACAACTTTCCTGTTGTTACAACAAAATTGCAAAATTTGCCACCAGCCACAAATCTTCCACTCACCACTGCCTTTCCCTCCAGAAACTAAAATGGCTAGAACTTCCCAATCAGCTCACTTACACTCAGTTAACTCTAGCCCACAAGCTTATTCTAAATCCCCTCCCTCTGTCCTTCCCTTTCTTCTGCATTTAATATGCATCTACCCAATAGAGTATTAAGATCAAATAATCAAAACCTACTCAAAGTCCATAAACCAACATATCCCCCAGGCAAAAACCTTCTATCTTTCACCCTAGCTCGCACCTGGAACTCCCTTCCTTCACTCATACGTACCACCTGTAATCACTCTGCTTTCAAAAAATCTCTCTATACATACCTAACATCTCAGTGGGAATGCTCCTGCTCCCACCCTACATAACCTACTCCTCTCCTCTATCTCCCTCCATACTCTACTCTGCTACATCTTACTATAACTAAAATTCTATAGAAATTACTAGGTAAGTCCAACGATTCTCTTCTTCTACCACTTCATCATCTCACTAAATCTCCTCTAACTTTCTAGTGACTAAATATTTCCTATCTACTATGTACAAATGGATATGTCTATACAAATGAATATTATTACATTTTTGCACACTGTATCTAGCTGTACATTTTTGCTTTTTTACCTTATTGTTAATCTTTGAGTGTAAGTGTGAATATATGTTTATATGTATGTAAAATGTATTTTTGGAGCTTTTCTCCCCAGGACTCCATTGAAAACGGGTTCCTTGTGGCCCAATGGACTATCCTGGTAAACCAACTGCAATAAATAAATAAATAAATAAATAAATCCAATGTTTATATAAGCAGATTTTTCAAGCAGAATTTTAATCAAGCATATAACACTATCTGAAAAATGGTATCCCTTTAAAGTCATTAACATATAATCCCAGTGTACTGAATCAAAGGCAATATCTATAGTTAAACTTACCAAAGTCAAACTTTCTTTTTTAACATTAAAATGATCTATTATTGTGAGTATTTTTTTAATATTGTTATAAGTGCTTCTATTCATTATAAAACCAGTTTGATCTTCATCGATCAGTTGCGGTAAAAACTTCTTAATTCTTTTAGCATATATTGCCATAAAAATCTTATAATCAATATTTAACAATGACATTGGTCTATAACAAGAACATTCTTTTTCATTTTTGTCCAGTTTTAGAATAGGTGAAATAAGTGTATACTTCCAAGATGGGGGAACATTCTTTAACTCTTTGACTAATGTAAATACTTTTAATAATAGTGCCAAAATGTCTTTGGGTAAGACTTCATATATTTATGGAATAATACCATCATTACCAGGAGCTTTATTTAATTTTAATTTATTCATTTGAAATTTGAGCTCAGATATTAAAATAGGCTTATCTGTTAACTTTATCTGTTCTTTTATTAATTTGGTTTTGATATTTTTTAAAGAATTATGTTATTATACTATGTGGTTCTATTGCTGAACTAGCCATATTAATTAAATTAAATTAATTCTGAATGCCTCAAGAATGTCTACTAAATCTGTAACTTTTTTTAGATCTTGGGCTATATAGTTCTTTAATTTGATTAGATTTAATTTTTTGTTCTATTTGCTAGTTTATGTTGACTTTTAGGATTAAAAGAATATGAATTAATTTTAATCTTCTCTAGATTAATTATGGTTTTATGTTGTAATATATCTATATTTTTTACCTTATCAAGTTGTTCCTTTAAATTATTTTTCCCTTTTTATAAATCTTATTTCAGTTTATCTGTTTTGATTTGTATGTCTATTAAATCTTTATCCCATTGTTTTGTTGTTGTTGTTTATATACCAAGATATAATTTTACCATATAAATATGATTTTAGTGAATCTCATACATATATCTCTGAGTCTTTATTTAAATTTATATCTATAAACATTTGAATTTTATTAGTTACAAACTTCTTAAAGTCTTTTACATTTGTAATATATGATGGAATTTTACTAATAGAAATGTTATTTTTAGCTTTTGTCATCACCTCAAAAGTAATGATATTATGGTCAGACAATGGGCACAAAACAACTTTGACTTTATCTAATTTTGTTACTATATCATTTGAAACATAAACTTTAGCTATCCTAGACTGAGTTCTATGTATATGCAAATAATGAGTAAAAATACAGAATTTACATCTACAATTCACTTATATATTTAATATTAAACATATCTATGGATTTTATTAGTGCTTTAGATGATGCTGACAACCATCTTTTTTATTGCATTAGTATCTCTGTCATTTAAAATTCAATTAAAATCTCCAGCTAATATAATGCTATCTTTAGAATATTATATAATCTCTTCAAGCTGCTGCTTAACTACTTTTCAAAAAAAAAAAAAAAACTTGCAAATTACAATTGAATCTCAGGTTTCCTAAAGAAACTGAGACATGTAAAATTAACAGGCACACTAAATTAATGAAGCCCATCATAAATATAATCTTTGACTCCTGAATGTTTGTCATCTACTATCCATCTAACTTCCTGGACAGCACTCCCAGCCATTCTACACAGTCACAACCCATCCCAGATAAAAGAAAAGTCAAAAAAAAAAAATAAACGAAGCTGCTCAGCTCATGACCACAGTCGGAAAGCAAAAAAGACTAACCAACAAAAAAGTTAGTCAAATGCATAAAAAAAAAACCAGCTTGTGAATCACAACTGAATCTCAGATCTCCTAAATAAACTGAGACATGTAACCTCAACAGACACACCAAATTAATGAACCACATCTTCTTCATTAAAAAAACACTACATCATTAACTGTAATGAAGACCTATATAGATTTGAGTGTCCTAAAATTAACAACCAAAACAAATAAGCACCATTAAACCATACTTGCCAAGTACTTGTCAAACAAGGTTCACCATCCTTTCAAGGAAGTTTAATTTACTATTTTAATAGATTAATAAGCAAATCAAAATAATACTATACTCAAACAATGTATAGTAACAAGTTGCCCCAATAAAGTTATCTAACAGTTAGTGAATGTAATGTATGAAAACACACTGTATTATTAGAACAACATTATTTCTAATTAAAGTTTATGTATTTGTATAAGTTATTTTTATTTATGGAATTAAAATAGCTGTAATAGAGAAACAGACGAAGAAAAGAAAAAAAAAAGAAAAGAAGAGAAAATAAAAGAAGAGCACATCCAGCTATTAAAATATGTATTTATGTAGTGTTGAATATATTAGAAGATATTAAAGAGAACAATTTATTCATATTGATTATATTAAATTATCAAAGATTGCAAAACAGTAATTAAAACAGTTTTATCTTACATTGGTATACAGTTATATTCTCCTTTCCAATTTGAATCAGTTATAGCTTTTTTGTTGGAAAAAATAATAACTGTACTCAATATAAATAGTTATGTACTATATGATTATTATTTGTTTTTAAACAAAAAAAGATGGAGGAAACAGTTGTTTATTTGTTCTTTAATTTCTTTTTCTTCTTAGTTGTTTTCTGAACATTTTTCTGCATGTCTTTTTAAATA
Organism: Protopterus annectens; assembly: GCF_019279795.1. Taxonomy (NCBI): domain Eukaryota; kingdom Metazoa; phylum Chordata; order Ceratodontiformes; family Protopteridae; genus Protopterus; species Protopterus annectens. The sequence goes on from NC_056737.1 coordinate 1,662,834,326, forward strand.
ACTATTGCTCCCATCCATTTCATCAATTTGAGCTAGAATTTTGTTTATTTTTGAGAAAGACATAGCTGATTCCAATGTTTCAAACACTTTGATCCCCTCTGTGAAGAAAACCTTAAATCTGTCTGGAAATAGTAAAACTACTTTTATCTGTCTCTTTTTCAATTCTTTTATCAATGGTAGAAAATTCTTCCTTTTTGATATAACTGAGGTAGAGTAGTCATTGTCAAATCTTATTCTGTTTTCATTTATTTTAATTGTAATTTGACCTAGCAGTTTTCAATATTAGTTCCTTATCCTGATAGGAAAATAATTTAACAATTCTGGAACTTGGATTAGCATTTTTCAAGGATGAAGATACCAGAAGTGACCTATGCACTCTTTCAGTACCAAAGGACATGGATTCTGATAAATTCAATGTCTTTGGGAGTCACGATGTTAGAAAATTAACCATGTTGTCTCCTTCTGATTTTTATGGTATAGCATAAATATAAATGTTATTTCTTCTAGATCTGTTTTCAAGGTCCTCTATCTTATTTAACAAAAAGTGTTTTGTTTCAATAAAAATTCAATATTATGTTCATCTTCTGATACCCTTCCTTCTGTATCATTTAAAACATCTTCCATACCAGAAATCTGAGCTTTCTGTTTTTTTAACATTTCATGTAATTTCTCCATTTGTTCTGTGCACTTTTCTTTAAAATTGTCTAGCTTATCAATTTTGTCCAACTTTAGTGAAAGTTCCTGTATGTTTGTAAGAACTGACTGTAACTCCTTCTTTAATGATAGATCCTGTGAGTTAGTTTTTGAGTAGCTCATTCTGAAGAAATAAGCAGATAACATTTGATTTCAATTATGACAGGAAATAAGACAGTTGAAGGTGTAAAATCTAAACAGTTTCTTCCAAATCAAGTAAAAAAGGTGGTCCACAAAAATAAAAGGTTTAATATGTCTCAAACTTTATAATTCTGGTCAGAAATATCATTTAAATAGTAGAGCAAAAGAACTAAACTGCTAGCTTGCCATTTATCTAGATTTTTGAGTTATTTTCATCAGAACTGCATATACTTTTTTCCTGTTTCTTGCCTTGTGCACTTGCTCACTGCTGAGTGGCATACAATTAAGCTTACCTGCCTAAGGAAAAAAAGTGAAACATTTTATTTGGGCAGCCTTCTGTAGTGCAGACAGGCATAATGGGGATGCATAGATGTCAGTACTCTGGATAGTACTGAGTGGAGAACATCCCAGCTGCTGTGCAACTGTCTCTGTGGCACAAGGTATAAGTGCAGTAACTTTAAAGACAGAACACAAGTGATCCAGATAAGACTTGTTTTTACAAAGGGTGGCAGAATGCAATTTCTAATAACACTTTGATTAGGAAGGTAACACTACATGCAAATGGCTATCATTAATGCTTTGATAACTATATTTTTCTAGGTAGCATATCTCATTAATAGCTTACTTAAAACAGTTGACTGTGTGTATGCAATTGTTTAAGCAAGAAAATTATGATACTTAATTAACAATGCACTTGCATATCCATGATGGGCACAATACATTAGTTAAAATCATCTTGACTCCTCACATAGCCCAACTCTGTGTTTAGGACAGTATGTGTAGTGAAGTATGTACATTGTGTATCATACCCCACCTTTATTACTCAGATCATGAAAGTTTGTCCATCTGACATATAGTTACAGACAATAATACTGCCTCTTTCTTGGGAATGCAGATCCCAGGACTTATTTTTTTTCCAATATTTTTATTAAGGATAAAATAAGATAATAAACACTATCTAATGCATTGATTATATTGAACAGACAACTTAAAACAACAATGGAACTAAATAAACTATTTACATTATAAACATAGGCCTGAAAAATGTTTGAATATTACAAATATTTTAAGAAAAAAATTTCAGTGAAGCAAACAAATAATGATTAAACAGGGTTAAAAATCAGTTTGGAAAGTCTCAATTAGGTTTGAAACCTTTGTCCATGGATTGCTAATAGAACTACTTGGATATATTCTAAGTTCTTTAGTTCTGACTTCCTTGTTTATGGTTAACTCTAGTAAGGAGATACATTCACCAAAACTCAGAGAGGTGGTAGAGGTCCATTTTCTTGTAATACATTTCCTTGCTACTGCTAAAATTCTCCATAGTAAGTATGAATTTGATTTATTCAAAGAAAATGTTTCATCAACATTAAGAAAGATTAAAGTTTTAGTTAATGTGAAGTTATCTGAAAATAAAGCTGAAAGAAAATGATCAATATTTCTCCAAAAATTCCTTAGTTTAGAGCAATCATAGAAAATATGGAACCAATCTGCATTACACAATGTTAGACATTTCCAGCAAATGATGTTATTTGATTTTTTGAATTTAGCAATTTTTTCAGGAGTTAAAAATGTTCTGTGTAAATACTTCCAAGGTAATACACTCCAATATTGACCACAATAAGTGAATTTTACTGAAGATAGAATTTTAAGTTTCCCTGTCTGGGAGAGACTATGTGGTAGGCCTTTAGTCATTGTATTCCATTGCTTACTTGTTAAAGTGGACCTGTAACTTAACAAAATGGTGTATAACTTGGATACTAAATTGTCCAACTGTTGATCATTAAATAATATTTCAGATACGAGAGTGATTAAGAAAGGCTGATCTAAATATGAAGAGTTCTGAATAATTCTGCATAAGTCTTGAGAATAAGAAATTACACTTTGTACTAATAACCAGTCTTGCGATAATAAGTTATAGTCTTTCATAATTTGCTGAAGTTGTAAAGTTTCCAAATCTTTAATACAGTGTTTCCAACAAATAAGATTTTTAGTTTCCCATTCATTAAAGATGTTAATGTGAAGTTTATCTGTGAAGTTTTTTGTGATCTTAAAGGGGATTATTAGGTCAAATCAGGATTTGATATCTGCATTTGCATATATTATTTTTCTAAAGTTGTCAATAATGTTATTTAGATAATGCAAGAAATGAAGCAGGACCAAAAGATACTTCACAGACAACTTTAATTTAGTCATTGGCATACCACCGGCAAAAGCGCTAAATTAAAGTTGTCTGTGGAATATCTTTTGGTCCTGCTTCATTTCTTGCATTATTGGTTTGTTCGTCATAATAATGTTATTTAGATAGTTTCGTTTCATAGGTTTTGTCCCATTATATTTAACAGTGTGACTAAGAAGAAACAAGAACTTATTGGAGAGATGTTTGAAGGAATTTTACATGACAGTGAGTTTTCATTCTGTATTATAGTTATATGGAGACCTTTCCAATTTCAGTTGTAATTTGAATCAATCCAATTTAATGTGCTTTTAAGTAATGATGCTTTGATATAGGTTTCCAAATCAGGGAATCTTAAACCACCACTATCCCAAGATGTAATATGATGCATATACGCAATCCTATTTTTGTTCAGGTACCATAGGAAGTTTAATAAAGTTTTATTTATGAGTTTAATATAATTATTCCCAGGATGGGTACCTAGAGCCAAATCATTATATACATTTTTTGGAAGGAGAGTCATTTTTAACAATTGCAGTCTGTCCTCAAATGACAAAAAACATATTGTTCCAGCTGCTTATATATGTATTTACCTGAGATATTATGCTTTTATAATTTGTTTCTCTTGTTTTTTTCCAAGTTTTTGCCTAAGGTTATCCCTAAGTAGTTTAATGTATTAACTTATTCTCCAATAATGCTTTGGTTAACTAGCTGAGATTCCCTTTATCACTAAGAATAATATGTTTAGATTTGTATTTATTAAAGTGAAAGCCTGACATTTTTTGGAAATTATTTATTATTATGTCTAGCTTTAATACATCTTGATTTGACTTAGGTAAGCTAAGCTGAATATCATCCACAAATAGTGCTATTTTAGAATTGTATTGATTATAAATATTAATGCCATTGATGTTTTGATGACTTCTTATTAATGATGCTAATATTACTATGACAGGGGCAAATAATATTGGAGATAAAGGGAAACTTTGTTTGGTGCCTTTGTTTATGGGGATGTACTTTGAAGTGAAGGGGCCTAATTTGACATACATCAAATTATCTTTATAAATAGCCTTTATCATGGAGATGAAAGATATTGGAAAAGAGAATGCTTTTAGTGTTTCAAACAAAAACTCCCAGTTTACAGAGTCAAATGCTTTTTCTATGTTTAGACTCACCAACAAGGCTTCATTTTCTTTGTTTAAGAATTCAATTAATGTTAATATTCTTTTGATATTATCATGAGTGTGCCTTTTATGAATAAACCCGGTTTGGTCATTATGAACTAAATGTGAAGGTGGAATTTTATTTTGTCCACACATATAGACATAAAGATCTTGTAGTCATTATTTAATAAAAAAAATTGGGCTATATAATTTACATAGCTGTGAATCTTAGTCAGGTTTAACAATAGGGGTAATCAAAGAGTATCTCCAAAGGGGGGTCACATTTTTAGTTTGTACTTCAACCAGGGTCTTATGAAGTAAACATATAATTGAATTTGGAAAAAGCTTATACATCTCTGCTATGATGCCATCTATGCTGGGAGCTTTGTTAGGTCTAAGGTTTTTGATTTTATTTTTGATTTCATTTAGAGTTATTAATTTCTCAAGAGTTGCACTAAGATTTTCTGGGATGGCATTCAAATTTAAAGTGATTAGTTCTTGGGCTGTAATGTTTTTGTTTATATTATCAGAGTTATAATTGTTTAATTTTAAGATATTATTTGCTTTGGAATGTAATTTTGCTCTTAATGACAAATTGTGCTTGTGTTTGGGAGTAAGAGCATAAGAGTTTAATTTCATTTTCTCTAGTGCTAAGTTTGTTTTATGAGTCATGACATCTAGATATTTCTTACTTACTGCATCTATTTCTTTTTTGTTATTTGAGTTTAATCATGATGACTTAGATCTCAAGGAAGTTAATTGAGATTGTAGGTTCTGTAGTTCTTATTCCCATTCCTTAAGTTTTTTCTTATACCAGGCTATAGTTTTGCCATAAATATATGCTTTTACAGCATCCCAAACCATAATAATATTTGTTTCAGAGTTATTATTTGTCTCTAAGAAGTTTAATTCTGATAATAACCATGGTTTAAAGTCTTTTAGTTTGGCCATATAGGGAGGAATTCTAGTAATAGTATTTAGTTTCATGAAGTCTATTTGTGTATCTAACATAAGAAAATCATGGTCTGATAAAGGACAAGGAAGGATACTAAAGTATGTAAGCTTTAATTTTAAATCATTGTAGATAAGGACTTTATTCTGGTTTGAGTTTTAAATCTATGATCAGTGTGTGTATAACAGAGTGATTTGTTATTTTTAGAGTTCTATCAGCCCCTAGAATAAGATTCCCTTTTGAATTACTATCAATAAAATTGAGATGTTGTTTAGCAGTTGAAGCACCCAGTCCAGGGAGCCAGTAAAGGTTAGCAAGCCCCTAAATTCTATGATTGAATTTTAGGATAGTGATAGCTAGTAGTCCCTCTGGGTCTTCATGCTTATATAATATTTGAGGTCAGATAATATTATTCTTCCATAGGATCATCACTCCTCTCCTTTTAGACTTGAATGAAGCATGAGATAGTACCGTGTAAGTGTTTGGGTTCCAAACATCCTTTTCTGTGTTTTTAAAATGTGCTTCCTGTAGGAATACTATTTGTGGTTTAAGTTATGGTATCTCAAAAGGTTTCACATCTTCTTTGAATTATTGATGCCATTTGCATTAAGTGAAGCTAAAGACAAAGACACGGTGAGTTATAAGAGAAATGTATCCAATGGTCAGTAATAATTGATTTTGTTATCTCAAAGTATTCAATGAAAAGTTGAGACTTCCAAACTTTGATTTAAGTGACATGTTTGCAAGAATCATGACTATGAATATGATGTGAAATATATTATAATCAGGCCTAAGTGCAGAAAGAAACAACAAAATAATCATATTAAAACATAGATAAACAAATAATGTATTTCCCCAACACATACATGGAATTAAAAGAATTCCCAGTTTGAAATTTTAGATAAAATCAATCAAACTGCTTTCCCAAACCATCATGAACATATCTATCTGCTCTAAAATGCACTAGAAAAAGGACGTGTGCTGTAAACATACAATTGATTGAACAGTTTCAACTAAGTTATTAAAATGTAGTGAGGAAAATGGACAAATGCATATATATTAGTATCTTAAGTTACATATATAATACTGGATGTTGTGGTTCCTATCTTTGGCATGAATTACTATATGAGATCAAATGAGTTTAAAACAAGTATAAAATCTTTATCTAATAGCTAGAGTCAATAAGAATATTTTAGTTACATTATCCAAGAATGAACAGGTAAAAAGAAAGTTGGGCACCCCTTTTATAATATATATATATATATATATATATATATATATATATATATATATATATATATATTTCAAAAGACTGGAGCACATATATTAGAAAGTATTATCAACAACAGTAATGAACATCAAAAAAGCCTATAGCCTGGCTCATACATGTATATCTAGTTTGAGTATATGTCAGTCCAACTGAAAGTCTCTCATTTTGTATTTAAAAACATGTTAATTAATCAACAACTTGTGTAAAAATCTTTGGGACAGTGTAATACATACATAAAAAATGCATAAATGATTGCCTGAGCATAGTTATTCATCAATACTCTAATCTTTTGTTCAGCTATATTGTTCTAATCAAGTAAAAGGTGTATGTAAGAGTAACAGCTCCCAAAGATTTTTCTTAGGTTAACATTAAGGGGCTTCACAGTTACCTCAGTGAAATATATTAAAGTACATTTTGTTAAGATGAATAGATAATGTTGGACTGCATTTATTTTTATAGGATTAATAGTCTGAATACATTATCTATATTATTTGTAACAAGAAGCAGTGAATGGCCAAATCAATAAAGGGAAAATGAGGTGACTACATTAAAATGAGCTTAATGCTGACTGTTCACCAACACTGCAAAAATAAAACTTCATATAGGCTATTCTTATAATGATTATAACACAGCGTCATATAGCCACTAAGCATTGTTAAGTAAAGGTTAGTGATGATTATTACATTTCCTGTATTATTAAAATAAACTTCTTTACATCACGCTCTATTTCATCATCTGTTCAGATGCAGATAATTTATTATGTGTTATATTCTAACTATTCATCTTGCATCAATTTATTATCTGTTTTACTTCTGCAAGGTCTTCTTAACTTGCTCTTGTTTTCTAAACAATCTCAATTGGAGTGTAGTCACTTTAGACATTTTGCATATAATAGAGGAATTCCAACAAACTTTGTAATAGAGAAGCAAGTTATACATTCATTAAGAAAAGGAACCTTATCATTAACTAGGTTGTATTGATGTAACAATGCTTGCAGTTTTTAAGTTTACCACCAGAGACTTTAAAGGTCAACTCATGTATTTTAACCTATGTTAAATCTAGTTGTTTACACCTTTTATTCACCTTGTAATAGATAGATGATTCTTACAAGTTTTTCTTGTTCAAGATTATTACAGTTATAAAAGCTTCTATATAGCCAAAATCTGCCAACTGCACTGGACCTGAGACTACTATCTTAGTGCAGCTATCTATAGCATCACAATCACATTTAACTGTGTGTTTATTCACCCTAAGAGCTGTCAGCAAAAGATTCTGAGAAGTATTATTTGACAGTGGCATCCAGGACCGTGTTCTTGTCCCCATAGCAATGAAGTATATGATTTTTTTTTTGCATGTAACTGCCTTAATGTCTACAGTTAGCAGAGCTGCAACACATTTTTTGCATGTAACTGCCTTAATGCCTACAGTTAGCAGAGCTGCAACACATTTTTTGCATGTAACTGCCTTAATGTCTACAATTAGCAGAGCTATAACATCTTCTAGTCAAAAAAGGTATTAGATGACACCCATATAAACCCTCTAGTCTTATGCAGCAATATGAAAAAGCTGTTAAACAGGTTCTGCTGTACAAATATTATGTACTTGTCTTCAGTCTAATAGAACTTCCTTGGGACTGAAGCTTGAGGGTACAGTTATAACAGAATGTTCTCAAAAGCTTGCACAGTTTGCTGTCTTCAAGTATTACATAATCAGGAAACCCTACTAGAGACTTTAAATTGTGTGTATATTTATGTTTCTATGTCTGGACTGATTTAGGCTTACACTTGTTTCTGCCAGCTTTAATTTAACTTAGTAATCATATTAAACTGTTATTTTCCAATTTCTAAACATCAGCTTGATAATAGTAACTTTTTATATAAATAAAAGAATCTAACTTGCTTAAATGCAGCAGTCTGAGTATTTTCAGCTTTAATTAGGAAGTCTGATGCTAAGGCTGCATCTCCAGTACTGTTCCCTACACTTTCTGTAGGGTGCAACATAGTAGAACAGACCAACAACTTCCAGAAGCCTTAGGGAAGGCAAAGCAGTTTGAAAACAGCTTGAGAGTCATCTTGAGGTACGGAAAAGCTTCACCTTGAATTTAAACAACATTCTTTGAGTAAAAATGGCTTAGTAAGGTAAAAGGGAAAAATAAAGCTAAACAGTGGCCATGTTTACTAGTGGATGTTTTCACATTTTACACAGTCTAATACACTCTAACATTAATAAAACATTAAATTGAACATTTAAGGCTAAATAAATGAAAAAAAACATAGATTATCTAATAGTTACTGTGACACTTTATATTCTGTAGTCAGTTAACCAAGCTGCATTAGTATTTTAATAAAGATTTATAGATGCTGTGGTGGTGCAGCGGTTAGGTTGTCACCTCACAGCACAAGGTTCGCTTGTTTGATTCTTGGCTGGAGCATCTTCTGTGTAGATTCTGCATGTCCTCCATGCTGTTGAGTGAATTTAAAAGGCATGCAGGTAGGTGTGTGGGTGTGCCTTCCTTGAAGGGTGGGCAACTTGACACCATAAAAATTCACTGCCAATCATTAGCAGACCTGAGTTCTGCTGTGGCAACCCCTAACCGGGAAAAACCAAAAGACTTTAAGATTATATGTATGCAGCCTGGAGCCCTCACTTAAAGAAGCAGCTGCACAAATTAAATTTACTAACAGTGCCTTATTTGGAAATCAACTCAGTTTTGTTTTTGTTTTCTTTTTGGCTATAAATTATCTTAGTATGCTATAGGATTAAAATTTTTAAGCAATTCCTTAATATTATTGCTGTAAATTAACTATTTGCTCTATGTGTTAAATGATATTTAAACAGCATTAATTACCATAATGGTGCAGTAAGTATGAATTAAGAGACATTAATCACTAAAAAAATAACAAGATTTGATTATTTATTTACCATTTAATTCTTTGAGAGATGAATGTGTTGTGGCAGCTGAAGTTTCAGTTTTTTGTTTCTTCTTTTTGACATTATTCTATGTATTTTTCCCAGATATTCACTTTAAAAAAGACAGAGAAAAGTCCATATCCTCTGGGATGGTCATTAGGTTACTGTTATAAAGGAGGTAGCTTCATCCAGGCTGTTAAAGATTCTTGTACCAGAAGAAAAGTGCATTTTGAGTTTTGCTGGATATAATATTTGGGCTCTGATGTTGTTTTGTTTCAGATGTTTAATTACTGGCCAACATTTCCTCCTCATTTCCAGAATTCTCCCAGAGTAGTCATTGTCAAATCCAATGGGGTGTTGTTTAAATTTTAATGGGGCTTTCCTCCAAGCTGTTTTTAACACTAGTTCCTTATCAAGATAAGAGAGGAATTTTATAACAATAGATCTTGGTGTTGCTGTGGGGGATGTGGGCACTGGTTTGCCTGTTGCCCTATGACCTCTTTCTATACCAAACAAGAGCCCTTCTTGCAAGTCTTAAATTTTGGGAGTCCAATTATTCAAAAATAAAATTATGTTCTCACCTTCTGTTTTCTCTCCCGATTTTCAAGATCATCAATTTTATTCATTAGCCATGCATTTTGTTTGAGAAGAAAGTCTGTGTGCAGTTCATCCTCCTTTAATCTTCCATCTGTGGCAGTTATGGTTGTCTCCATGTCCATTATTTTATTTTGCTGTTGTTAAAAAAGGTCTCTAAAAACTTCAGTTTGTTTAGAACTATTCTCACTTAATTTCTCCAGCTTTTATTGGAAGTCATCTATCTTCAGTGATAGTGACTGTAGAGTGGGAAGTCACTAGCTGTAGTTATTTCCTCAGTGCAGCATCACATTGTGTGAAGACTTGGAGCTGTTCATTTTCCTTCAAGTTTAGTTTCAAATAATCTGACAGGAATTGTTTGGAATAAAAACGTCAACGTTTGTAAAGTTAAAGGTTAGACTATTAGTAACTAGATTTTATAAAATTTAAGTATGTATATATGTATATATATATATATATATATATATATATATATATATATATATATATATATTAGTCTAATTTAATTTTATAGAGCTCAGAAAAAGTACTGTGCTTAGCTGGCGATCTAGACTTCACCTCACAGGACTTCTTAAAGTCGCATATGCCCAGACCTATCTGAAGTAAATATCCATACATACCGAATGCAGTATATCTATAATGAACAGGGGTGACAAGTAATAATACTGTTTGAAATGTATTCATTATTCATTCCAGAGGTCTGATTTCTACATTGTACAAATAACTTTTTAACAGTGTGTAATTCCCAAACAATTATGTTCCATGTCATCCCATTTAAACTCCCAAACACCAATACTTACAAGCCAAGCAATTAAGCATGCCAGTGTTGACCATTTGAAAAAAAATTGACTGTTATGAGCATCACACATTGCAAATCTCACTGCCATGTTTCATACCTTCACCGCTGTTTAATAAAATGCTTTCCTATTTTTTATCAATGGCTCTCTTTGCTTTCCATCACACAAATGCAGTTGGCATGATTGTGGATGTTTGAGCATTAGTTGCTAAACTCGAGATTGGAATTTGGCACCAATTCAGACATAAAGTGACTGCTTGACTTCTAAAGACATGGCTGCTGAGGGAGATGGTGGTGCTAAATTTAGAGCACAGAGGTTGGGTGTTGAGGATTCCAGGATTTTTGTGGCACTCCCTGTGAAGCGCTACAACCGTATATTGCTGCAGGGGGACTATACTGGGTCTCAGTACAAGACTGAGGCTTGAAACAAATTAGTCAAGGCTGTCTGCAGTGCAACTGGTATCCCACATGCTAGATAGAATTGTTGTCACCACTATAATGACCTGAAATGGCACAAGAAGAACCTGCTCAGCCAATGGGAGGATGAGTTTATAGCTGCTGACACCCCTCAGTTGTGTAAGTATACTGACCCATCAGCATTAAATTATATGGAATGGAGTATACAGCCAAGACTGGTATTCATTATGCTTTCATGCCTCTTCTTCTCTATTATACAGCTGCTCTAGATATTGCAGGGAACAGGAGGGTGCACAACGTGAGGTTAAATTGCCTCAGAGAGGAAATGGGTATGTATGCATCAGGTCTTACTGTAAGCCTAATAGCTACTGTAGTTATATACAATATGGCAATATTGAAGCAAATAGTTTTTATGATATCAGAGCAGTGAAATAGATTAATGGTATAACAGACCTTCCCACCATAACTGGATGTGGCAAAGGTGTATAGAATGGATAATCATAAATGTGTACTTTGTGAAACTATATAGTCATGTGAAATACCATGGATTAATTTTCCCTCTTTTTTGTCTCCCTCCCGACATTGCAGCACCGATACCCAGCAATTCAGGGTCACAACCTGTTAGTGCTACATCCACAACCCCTGCTGTACCTGCTACATCTTCATCAGGTAGCTGTTCCCTGGCAGCTGGTATACTGGTACCCTATCGAAGTACTAGTAGTAGAGGAATTGATTTTGTCACCCACCAAGAGCTGACAGGGCTGGGGGAGGGTATCATGGAAAGGGGTTCCAGTGCCCAAATCAGCTGTGTTCATACTTATCATGCTAAATTCTGTCCTACAATCTCATTTCCCTACCCACAATCTACATGTCAGTCTCAGTTCTGCAATATACATTAATGACAGCATAGCTGACCTAAGTAAGCAGCATATATTTATTATTGATCATAAGATTGCACTTTCTCCTTCATATCAACAGCTATGGGTTTGCACAAAACCTTCAACATCTCAATATCTCCTCTGTCACAGAATGAGAAACTAATCTTACCTACACTGCACTGTCGCAGTGTAAAAGTCATACTTCTTTGTTGGTGCTTATATTAAGTACTGGGTCCTCTAGACTGTGTAACTAGATAGGTAGTAGTCAACTTGTGCATATGTGTGTGTGTATGTGTTTTGTGTGTGTGTGTGTGTGTGTGTGTGTGTGTGTGTGTGTGTGTGTGTGTGTGTGTGTGTGTGTGGGTTGTGCTGGCTTCACTAAAATAGTAGCCTGGAGAAACATTTACACTGCAGGGTGAGTCCACATCAATGTCAGACCCTTCTCCCAATATCGTCTTCTCTGCAACACGATGTTGATGCCATTCTCTGTAAGGTGCACTCTCACAATACAGAAGTCAGACTTCTCTGGTGGTGCTTGCATTAAGTACTGCATCCTCTAGAGTGTGCAATTAGATATGTAGGGGGTTCTAGTCTCACAGCAGTTAACTTGTGTTTATGATGTGGGCCCATAGCATCACTGGAGGATTAAATCAACAGCTGTGCTCATTTGTCTCCCACTCATGAGAAACATTTACATGATCAGATGAATCCCACATCCCCTTTTCACTTTGTCCACAAATGCATACTGTCTGCATCACACTCATGAGGTCATCATTTCAATAATGCCCTCTCACATGATTAAGTTAGACCTCTCCTGTGGCATGTGCCTACATTGCACTTGCATGTAGATTGTGCCAATAGATTATTAGAGAGTTCAAATACAGCAGTGAGACTCTTCCAACTGTGCACTAATGTAAATGGATGGTGGCGTGTCTAACACCTGTTAATACTAACAACATTTAGACTCTCACATAGCTGTAGAAGTCATTTTTTATGCGCAAATGCATCTCCAGCTGTCATCCTTTTAAAGATGAAGTGTGACTCACATGCAGTCAGACATCTTCTGTGGCACATGCGTGTAATGCACTTGCAAGTAGATTGGTAGGGAGTTCAAATAAAGGAATGACTTTCTTCTGTGAAAGTGTGTTTTTCCTATTACTGTGCAGAACAGCTACAAATATATGTATGAGGTATGCAGTATGCTTGTGCTGTGCAACCACTTTTTAATGGAAACATCATCATAATGCACAATGGTGATGTCATCGATTGAAATGTACATTGTCACAGTTGTAAAATAAACCTGTAGTTGTGCTTGTGTTTTAGCAAACCTTCATTAGCTTGTAATGTTAAATATGTAGTTCATATCCTAATGTCCTTGCTTACAGTCAATGTACATGTTGTTAATAGTGCTGTTATCCACATATGCTATTTTCATGTGTAGATGTTGTTTCCTCTTACAAGAGTTTATTCTAAACTGAACACTGATGCCATCATTTGAATAGATCATCATTCCATACCAGTTGTAGTGAGATGCTTCCACAACACTGATGACATGAGATGATGTAATATACGTTGTTGCCTAAGAAAGATGTGTGTTCCATTATGGAATTATATCCACATTGTATATAATTGCTGTTCTATTGTCACAGTGACAACAGCAGGGGACCACCGGTGTGTTTGGGTATACCTAGCATCAGGCAATGTTGTCTGAAATACAGAAACATTCTTTCTAAGTAATTACAGGGAAACATATTCCTTGATTCATACACATGATGTAATACTTTCACATAACCACACATATGACAATTGGTGAAACACTTATACCAGGGCGCATTCATTCATCCCACTATGGTGTTGAGTTTTTCAATGCTTAGGCAAGTGTTCCAAGCCAGCACTGAGTGAGTGTAAGTACTTGTTGTCAAGCTGTGAATTTCTATACTTAATGAGATTCTGTTCAAGCAATCTAATTTGTGAAATAAGAGTACCTTTACCTGTAGGTTCCTGTATCATGAAATCCGGGTTGGAAAGCCAGGCTTTAAGACTGATGTGGGTGCCATTATCAGTTGACAATATGTACTTAAATGAGTGCATTAAATATACAGGAGTACCCAGATTTTGGACATTTTCAGTTGGTTTACTACCTAATTCCTCTTTACACTGTGAACTTATTGATCTGTTTAACCGTATAGGAACTGAGTTAGTTAAATTGTTTATTACAGACAATGAATATAAAATCCAGTTTTTTTGGAGAATGAAGTTCTGCAATTATACAATAATACTGAGGGAGGCTGATCCATCTTTTTCAGTGTATAAACAAGAATATGTTAAGATTTTTGATAAGGTTGACAATCTTGTAAAAAAAGAATAAAATAAGGAAACAGAAAAAATACTTAGTGATAAACAATAGTACGACGAAAACCGTGCTTATCCAAAACCTAAGCAGTACTATCAAAACAAGGTATTTATTTCTTAAAATGAAAGCAGCAGGAATATGCTTTTAGTCTAGACCTGATTCCTTTCATTACAAATGACACTGAGGTATCTGACAATTTTGGAACTGGAGAGCCTGACCCTAATGAAAGAAGGCCCTCCAATAAATTTGTTCTCCAGTGTCACCCTTTTCAGAATCAGCAACTGAATTCTCCCAAACAATTGAAACAGACCAGAAAAGGGAGGAGTAATAATAAGAAAATTTAAATGGGACTTTTTTACTGACTGTTTAGAGAATGGCAATGGTTGTTGCAAAATTGTCATGAATGGTGGCTTCAAAACTTTTAATTATAGTTACCTTGAACTGGAAAGTACACATTTTACTTTTTAAAAAAGGGTTTAAGTTTGTGCCTGTCTTTAAGCAGAAGATAGTACAAGTGTTTTTGCATTTTAAATTGTTTGTCAGGCAGCTTAACCTCACATTTTTTTTAGTTCTTCTCCCCCCTCGCCATCAGTAGTTTTTTGGTTTTGAAATGAAACCAGATAAAGTTGGGGGGGCTTAAAATAAGTATTTAAGTATTCTTATACTTTTAAGTAGCATAGTATTATGTTTTATGTTTTTTATGTCTGTTTTATATGTATTTGTATTTGTGTTTCATATATATGCACTGTTACTTTAAATGCTGCTACACTTGTTCTTGATAAGGGTTTTATTGGTTAAATACATTTTGTGAGGTATATTTAAACAGATTTGCTTCCTGTGTTCTGATTTTACTGAAGGAGAAAGTGCGTAGAAATTAAACTATACTTGTTTATTTGGTTGTGCTGTTTCCAGTCCATTTATTTCAGTTGTGGTCTGCTGGAGGATCTGGTGTGTTTCTTTTGCCATTGGATTTTCACCTTACATTGGGCAACCTATGAGTGGTTACTAGTCTTCATTTGCTTCTTTCTCTGAAGGTTCAGCATTACAGGCCTCTCTTTTCTTTACTTGATGAGTGTTACTAATCACTCTAAAAACTTTAGAGACCACGATAAAAAATTCAAACACCCAGTGATAAAACACAATCCAAGGACCACACTCAGACAGTAAATGTTTAGTGCTTTCATC
Organism: Protopterus annectens; assembly: GCF_019279795.1. Lineage (NCBI taxonomy): Eukaryota > Metazoa > Chordata > Ceratodontiformes > Protopteridae > Protopterus > Protopterus annectens. Next base: position 1,662,849,854 of record NC_056737.1, read on the forward strand.
CACTTTTAATACTGTGAACTTCATCACAAAAAATTACACTTGACCCTACCCCTTCCTTTTATATTTAAACTAATGCAAATAGGAAATTACATCATATAATTAACAATTACTGCTTAAGATCTTGAAAATATAATGTGTTATATAAATATTAATAAAATAACTTAACTGTACATGTTAAACTTTAAAAATCATCTATATGTTAAAAAACATTTTACATTTATAACTTCATTTAATCCAGGTGCTTTATCCGTACCCAGCAATAATTGCCAAAACACTTCTTTACATTCAAGTGTGTTGTTTAAATCACCAGCAAACAAAACCTTATCAACACTCTCTAATACAGAAAATTCAAACTTTTTAAATTCCTGACATAAGAGTGCATGCCTAGCTAATGAATTTGTTCTATCCTTCTTTTTAATGGCCAAATTATGTTCATATATTCTACTTTTTAAACTTCTTTTTGTTTTCCCAGTATAATAACTTTCACATAACACACAGGTAGCTATGTAGATAACATAATCACTATTACAATTGTAATAATTTTTTGTCCAGAATGTTTCCTTTGAATGACGTAAATGTAAAGAAGCATTTTGGCAATTATTGCTGGGTGCGGATAAAGCACCTGGATTAAATAAAGTTATAAATGTAACATATAGATGATTTTTAAAGTTTAACATGTACAGTTAAGTTATTTAATATTTATATAACACATTATATTTTCAAGATCTTAAGCAGTAATTGTTAATTGTATGATGTAATTTCCTATTTGCATTAGTTTAAATATAAAAGGAAGGGGTAGGGTCAAGTGTAATTTTTTCTGATGAAGTTCACAGTATTAAAAGTGGATGAAAGCGCTAAACATTTACTGTCCGAGTGTGGTCCTTGGATTGTGTTTTATCACTGGGAGTTTGAAATTACTAATCACTCTATTTCTTAACTGATTATTATGTCTTTTATAAGCAATTCCTGTTTCTGTTCCTTCAGAATAATAATAATAATAATAATAATAATACTTATTTGTTAACCAGGTAGGCCCACTGGGCACATAGTCCCTTTTCAGAGGTGACCAAGGAAATGTCTGATTAAATGACCTTCCTAGGCAAATGGGGGCCAAGGGAATCAAACCCTCACAGCCTTAATCCTTGGTCTGATCTGTCTTTCTCTGCTGAGACCAGACTGAGACCTCCCCATTTGTATCTCAAATTTACACAAATATGAGCACTGAAATGAGCTTTTCATACTTAGCATGCTAAAGTCTGTCCTACAATCTCATTTACCTATCCACAATCTTTGGTCTACTAACAAACAACTATTAAGTATAACCAAACCCAACAAAAGAGTTGGACAAAGTCTCTGTTCCTATACCATTTCCCGATTATGGAATGCCCTGCCTTACACAATCACTCAGCTAGAATTCATTAAAACCTTTTAAATTTGCACTAAAATGCCACTTCCTCAATAATCATATATGTTCCTGTCCGCAAAACTCTAAGCCGCCATAAGCAAATAAAAATGTAACTATTCTTTCTTTTTCCTTTCCTCCACTAAGCAACCCTTCTCAAATGACTATGAACTTTCTTTTTACCATCTAACATATTCTATTCTATCGGTCTTCTCTTAAGCAATTTCTAGGGTCTCAAGTATTATAAAGAACTATATAACTTGAATCAAACTACAAATGTATTTGAATGTTTTTATTTGTTAAGTTACTGTATTTTTCTATATTAATATCCAATGTAAATGTATATTCAAGCTAATGCTTATTGTCTATTTTTAAGTGCTGTGTAATAAAAATGGTTGTGGAGCTTTTCTCCTCAGGCCTCCACTGAAAATGGGTGTCCGATCCAGTGGACTTCCCTGGTCAACAAATGTCAATAAATAAATACTGTTTCAGTCTCATCACAAACCCTAGATTTAATGCTATTAGGTCAAGCTGTATTCTGACATACCCATTCAAGAACAGCTGCTAGTGTGTATCCAGGTGCTCATTTATGTGTGTTCTACAATAGGAATAGCAGAACTTCACCTTCTACATCCAGCACTGTATTTCACAGCTTCTTTGTGTCGGTTCTGAGCATTTAACAGTGAAATCACTGGTTAAAGGACGTGGAATGTATTATTCTATTATAATTAATGAAACTATAAAATTCTCCCTCTGACCTGACTAGAGTACCATTATCCTTACCTAGATGTTGTAATAATTTATAAACCACACACTAACCTTTCAGTCTTGTTTGTTTGTCTTTTTGGCTTTTCCCGGTTAGGGGTTGCCACAGCAGAACTCCGGTCCGCTAATGATTGGCAGTCGATTTTTTATGGTGCCGAGTTGCCAGCCCGACGCCCAACCTTCAGCAAAGGCACGCCCATTCACGCATGTCTTTCGGAGGCCACTCAACTGCGGGGAGGACATGCAGACTCCGCAAAGAAGGCACTCCAGCCGAGAATCGAACAGGAGAACCTCTTGCTTTTCAGTCTAATTATTGTAAATTGTGATGTAATTTCATTCATATGAAACACTTCCAACTATTTTAAAAATTAGTCCACCAAATCACTTATTCATAAATAGACTAAAAGATCAGTAGTCTCAAAAATCTTAGTTATCAGGATAGGCTGTAATCCATCTATCTTTACTTAGTCTCTTATAGACTCCTTTATGCAGTAGCCATAAACAATCCAACCCTCTTTAAACACTTATTTCTTCAGACAAGAAATTGTATCTCAAATACCCAATTAATGGAATTAAACCTTCATCAGCATATACATAAGACACATTTATTCAATAGAGTCACATCACAGCATATCCCCCACCTTCCATCAAACAGAGTGGCATCCTTACCACCTTCAAGGTTAACATAAGTAATTGGATGGGAGTCCTCAAATTCTCCCCTAGTCCATCTTATGTTATCCTCATTGAAGCTGGAAGTAATGTTTGAATGGGATTTTTGTCTAGGCTTGCAATGGTCAGTAGACTAATTCCCTAGTACATATCATTGAATCTATGGCACTATGACATGCAAAGCCAATATACAATCTTTTCCAACATCCTCCTGGAAATTCCCATTGATGAAATGATGCTTGTCTAGATATCTTTTGCTCCATATGGCATGCTTCACATTCTTTACATATGCACTCAGTTTCATCAGCTAACACTAGCTACCATACAAACTTTTAATATAAAGGTCTTAATTTTCATAATATTAGGGTGTCCACCATGTATTTCTTCCACTACTGCTCTTTTCAGTTTCAGTGGAATTATAACTTTTCTTCCGCAAACTGTATAACCTTTTTCTGTAGATAATTTTGAGAGCTAATCATTTCTTATCCTCATTCCAGCTTTGATTTTTAACTTTTACTAGAATTTCCTGAAATCTACCTTCTACAAGAGTGTTTATGTACTCTGATATTCCTTCAGGTACCTTATTAATGTTTTCTGTCTGCACTGCTATTTCCTTTTCGCACTCTGTATACAATCGACTAATCATACACAGATAAAATGACAGAAGAGATGTAAAGATTTAAAGACTGAAAGAATGAAAATAAAGTTTAAAGGCATCTCATTTATAGAAAAAGAAAATGGCCTGTAAGATATTATGGATCCAGAACATGGATCTTTTATATCTGATAATATTGTAATATTAATCCGAACTGTGACACTTAATCTTTCTGTATGCATTATAGTTGGAAAGAAATTAAATATTTAAATATAACATTAAGTTAGAATGACCTAATAAAAGCCTAGGAAGAAAATATAATTCTTTTCCAAGAAAAGCTGTACATGGAGAAAAAAAAATAATCTGTTCAGGAGTACCTTTCACATTCCAGGTCCAGATGAATAAAACTACTATCAGATGGACATTAACATCACCAAACATCTATTAACACTTTATCCTCAAAAACTATGTGAACTGATTTACAAAATCTAGCAGCAGTTGTCCCTTTCATATCCAAATGAGCACTAGAATATTTCCCCAAAACGCTATAAAAATCACCAGCCAGTAGAATAAAGTTACATTTTATACTCCTATAACTCAAGGTCCATTTCAGACAGGAAAACTGCATAATTTCCAAATAGAACTAACAGCAAAACCTAAACATGGTGCACAAGTTTAACCAAATGAATGTAGCTCACACTATCCTTAAGCATGTCAAGAACTTGAAGGTCAGCTTTAAGAATGAGAATAGCAATTTCCTGGATTTAATCTTTGTACTATGCCCCATGGTTCAGGGATACCATCAAAACTTAAATTGTTTTGCCTGGATCTAGAATCCAGGTCAACAGTATTTTACTGCAGATGTTTCAAACTCTTTCAATCACTTTTAACTTGTACATTCAGTTTGTGCATTCTGTATTGTAAACTGGATAAGCTGTGTGAAGAAAAAAAACAGTAATCTGCTGATTTACAGATTGCAGTTGTTCTCTTGGTTAGATCTGTTATTTTCAGAGCAAATAATTGACAATCAGCTCAGTGAAAAACAAGACACCAACACAGCATGCTGGTCAATTATCCTGCTAATGAAAAGAAACTGTCAAACACAGAAAAAAGAGCATATGTACCATTGTACATAAACTCACTCAATATACCATTCAACATTCATATAACCTAACACACAAAAAACAGCTTTTAACATAAAAACAAGCCACTCACAGCTCCCAGTGAGGGTCAAGCCTTTCATTTGATCTAAACTTAAATAATAAAATGCTAGACTGTACTTAGCTTGGGGTAAGTGCTACTTCCCAGACTCATCTCACACTGCGCTCAGCTCACTCACCTTGCCAACAGTGCATACTAACCCTGCAGTTCAAACACCATACTACAACTATCTGTAGACAGATATACATACACACACACACACACACACACACACACACACACACACACACACACACACACACACACACATATGCATGCACACATGTACATGTCCACATAAACACACACACACACACACACACACACACACACACACACACACACACACACACACACTCAGACACACAGACACACAAACACTCACCCGAATACACACACTCAGCTGTTGCTTTGGTAGACAAAGCACCTCTCTTATATAGAAAGCTCCACTTACAACCAGATGTGCCATAGTGATTAATGATGTCATATGTGTCCACACACTCACAAGGAGTATATGTATATCCAAACTGCATATCGAAGGCTAGATAGACAGATAGATAGATAGATAGATAGATAGATAGATAGATAGATAGATAGATCGATAGATATAGATACAGACATATATTCAACAAATATGTCAGTTTCATACGGTAGCCTCAGCAACAAGCTGGCCATCAGTCAGATGACTTATAGTTAAAGAATAATCAATCCTCTTGAATACTCAAGTGATTTTTTAAATCATTAATGTCCAGGAAACAGAAAGAGAAAGACTGAAAGAAAGACAGGGAAAGAGAGAGAGAGAGACTGATGAGCTACCACTGTACTACTTAAATTGTTTGTTTTGCTTATTAAGCTATCAGCCCACTCTGTTTAAAAATTTTTTCCTGTATAAATGTCATTTTGTATAAATGTTATATATATTACTGCTTTATTCATGTAGAGCTTTTCTCCCCGGGCCTCCACTGAAAATGGACATGTGTCCAATCGGACTATCCCAGTAAACAAATGTAAAATAAAATAAATAAAATAAGTACTTCATTGTGATCTGCCTCAGTCTGTGAAGTTTTAAAAACAAAATATGAGACTGGTAAGGTGTTTGCTAAAGTGCAAGAATTATTACTGGTGAAAAATATTAACAGAAGGTGGACAATGACTTTCCAGAGCAGTTGCAAATGGTAATTGAATAGATGCTATGAATAAGTCAATGGTTTGATTCCTTCAGCCTCCATTGCCTAACCGTATGACTCTGAGCAAGTCAGTTAAGCAGACACTGCTCCCATGCTGAGTCTGAAAAAGGAGATTGGTGTTCTTGACTGGAAAACAAATATAAATAAATAAAATGCTAATCCTTCTGTTGCATTCATAACTATAGAGGTATCCTTAGAACCCATAGAAGGCTTCAGAGCAAGAAAGTACAGCTGTGTAAGTATAGAAGTAAAGTTGTGTACGTATACTTACCATAACGGTAGATACTTACACATAACAGTAGATTTCAAATGATCACTGCTGCAGTAGCAATAGCTGTATGTGTTATATTCTGCCAAGGATATACAGTAATAGTCAGACAGCTTCTAAAGCTTCATGGCACATTCCATGCACCCAAACTGTGAGCTGCTTATTAAGACAGATGTGAGTGCCTAGCCCTTCAGAGCTTTCATGCCAACTGAGACAGAGTAACTGAACCCTGACAGAACATATGTAAAAGTAAAAATGCATGTATATTCACACCGTGGCAAAACAACATACTCAAAAAAATAAATGGGATGGAGGCAGGGAGGGAGTGATCATTCAAACGTCTACTGCCATGGTAAGTTCACTTACACAACTGTACTATGTCTGTTATATTTATCACTGTTGCATTAGCCTTAGCTATATTGGTCAATTACAATAGCTTACAACATTTTGGAGTGGAGGGCAAGGTGTCTAGGAATACACTGGAAAAGGTTCTAACAAAGCCTGAGCTAGAACTAGAGAAAGAATCACATTTATAGTGTTTTGTAAAATATGCAGCTTCTGTAATACTTCTAGAATATAATCCTTTCAAAAAAGCCATAGAAGCAGACATGGTCCTTGTAGAGTGGGGCTTGACCCTGCCTGGAATAGTTTTGTTATAGTGAGAATAACCATTTGGAAATAGTCTGTTTTGACACAGGTTGTCTTTTTTCTTACCTTCACAAGAACTGAACAACTGATCCGGATAGACCATGTCTGTGGGGATTCAAGGTATGGAGTATCCTCTCACCCTCATTTGGGGTTCAGAAAAGAAAACAAGGAGACTGACAGTTTGGTTTAAAACTTCGATATCATTTTGGGCATAAAAGAAGGATTAGTTCTCAAAGAAATCCTGCACCTGTGAAAAATGAGATAAGGCTGACACCATAAGACCTTGCAACTCACATACTCTTCTTGCAGAGGTCAGAGAAAACAGTAAACAGTTTTCAAGGTTAAGAACCTCAAGTCAGTCTGATGAATTGGTTCAAATGGAGCAAGTGTTAAATCCTCTGTCACAAAATTAAGATCCTAAGAAAGATCTTATGAAAAAAACCCTTTCAAAAACATTCTAACATGAGCATGCATTGAAAGAGGAGAATCCATGAACAGACATGCTGAAATGGTTGACAAATGAACCTTAATGGAGGAGTAAAAAAGGTCATAGGATAGTAACTCACAAAAATATTGTAAAACCATAGAACAACTAACTCTGAAAGAGTACTGGTTATGTTGCTGGCACCTACTAGAAAACCTTTTCCATATGCTAATATTTGTTTTTCTATTATTAAGCTTCCTTGCCTCATTAGTACTTGTGGCACATCCTCAGTAAACAGGTGCCTAAAGGAAATTATGAGTCTATCATCCAGGCTGTCAGCTGAAGTTTACTGGAGTCAGGAAGTAGCAAACTCCTCTGTTCTTGTGTGAGTAGATTAAGTCTGTGAGGGAGCTTGTGGTAATTTCCCCTAGCCATTTCTAGAAGAAGGCAGAACCACTGCTGTCTGGGCCAGAATGAAGTCGCCACAATGATCTTGAAGGATTCCTTGTGAATCTTCAGAAGTGCTAAGGATATCAGTGTAAATGGTGGAAAAGTTTACAGAAACATTCCTGTCCATGGAAAGAAAAGGTGCATGTCTTCCAGGCCTTCTTGCATGGAGTCCTAGAGCAGAACTTTGCCAGATTGTTTAGAGAGGAGGCAAAGAGGTCTGTTTGTGGAAATCTCCACAGATGGATCAAATCTTGAAAGACCCCCCAGATATAGTTTCCATTTGTAGGAGTCTGATTTTGTCCTGCTCAGCTTGCCTACCACACCGTTTTGCTCTGACAGGATGTAGGATGCCTGTAGAGTGAAGTGAAATTGTACTGTAAAGCTATACCTCAAGCTAAAGTGGCTAGTTTGCATAGGGGGTAAGACCTAGTTCCTGTTACTTGCTGATGAACCACATAACTGTGGTATTGTCTGTAACAACTGTATTTATTTATTTATTTATTTATTGTATTTGTTTACTGGGAAAGTCTACTGGGCCTAAAAGAGCCCGTTTTCGGTGGAAGCCCAAGGAGAAAAGTTCCGACAAAAACATTAGATGCAGAAAAAAATTAAACATTAATTGGTACAGAAGTAAAAACAGTGTTACACATAGTGGTTACAGTAATATATACAGAATATATGCATAAGTCAGGAATTAAGTTGGTTTCATTACAGTAACATATACAGAATATATACATAAAAGCAGGAATTTAGTTGATTGCCAGATGAATTCAGAGTGGTAAAAACAGAGATAAATTAATCAGCATTATTGTGCCAGTATCAACAAGTGATGAAAGAAAAATAAATAAATAAATATGGAGACAGTATCATCAATCACTAGTAGTAAAAAGCATAGGGATTTAGTTATAATATAAGGTCCTGGGGACCAAAGATTATTCAGAGAATTGAGTGTCTTGATCAGGAAAAGCATCTCTTTTATATTTATGTGCTTGCATCTGTCCTTGGTGTCCAAAACACACACTTTTATTTCTCCCGATACTGCTCCCCAAGCAAAGTTCGAGGTGTCTGTGGTAAGTTTCTGCTGTGAAGCAGAAGAGGAGAAAGTGAGGCCTGGATTTAAGGATATTTGCTGTCCCCACCAAGTGATTTTTCTTCTGACAAATCGAAGAACTGGAATTTGAAAAGATAACGGGTATTGGAGTTGAGACCAAAGAGACTCCAGCTGTCATTGTATCTCTTTCATGTGGAGTCCTGCCAGGGATATCATGAGACTCATAGATGCCATGAGACCCACACTCCTGAGATATTCCATTGCAGATATCAAAATTTGAGGGGAAAACCCTTGAAATAGATCTATATATAGATCTATTTTTTTTTCTTGTGGAAGAAACGCTCTTTGAACTGAGGTGTCTAGCTGACACTCCAGGAACATAATTCTGTGTAATGGAGTCAAAAGCCTTTTGGATGTTGTCTTGCAAACGTAGCTTGTAAAAGAGATCTCTTAGACAAGATGGAGACTCCTGACACTTTGAAAAACTCTAAGCAAGGATAAGCATGTCATCTGAATATGGACAAATGTGGATATCCTGTAGCCTGCAATGAGCTGTAACTGGAGTTAGACATTTTGTGAATACTCTTGATGAAATGGCTAGTTCAAAGGCTAAGGTAGAGAACTGATAATGTGATCTGGGTTTATATTATAACATCAAAGTAGTAAAACATTGAATGTTATAATATCGAACCCAAAACAGCAAATGCTGAAAATAGCGAAGCTGCAGAACATCGAATTCTTTCCTAGGAAAAAAATTCAGTGGGCTCTTTCTGCCACTTTGCTATTTTCTCCACTGTGGTGCGAAGGTTATGGACTGGGTTAAGGTAAGTGTGTGAACGGACCAGGTTAAGGTGAGTGTGGGAATGGGATAGTTAGGGACCTTTGGGTTAGAGAGCAGGTAAGGTGAGTGTGTTATAGTTAGGGGCCTTAAGGTTAGGGAACGGGTAAGATGAGTGTGCGATAGTTATGGACCTTAGGGTTAGTGAGCAGGTAAGGTGAGTGTGCGATAGGGACCTTAGGGGTAGGGAGCAGGTAAGGTGAGTGTGCTATAGTTACAGACCATAGGGTTAAGGTAAGTGGATAGATAGTAGTATATGTATGGTTTATGTAGGGTTAGAAGTAGGATTTTAAGTGTATATGTGTGGATTACTTTTTTTGGTGTGCTTGTGTTGTGTGTGTGTTTCTTGGAACAGCAATTTTTTTTCCCTGGGAAAAAATTCGCTGTTCTGAGCTTTCGATTATATCACATTTCGACATTCCAAGTTCAAGCTCATGGTGTTCGATATCTTGGGATTTTGATTATGTGATATACACCCTGTGATCCAGACCCAAAAAACCTTAAGAAACACCTGCAATCTGGATGAATATGTATGTGATGATAAGCATATTTTAAATCTAGTGTTACTTGAAAACATAACTGAGGAAGGAGGGATAACAGGTTGTGAAGTGTTAGCATTTTGAACTTGGGTACTATCACAAATTGGTTCAGGAAAGAAAGAAAGATCCAGAAGTGGCCTCAAGGCATTTTCAGTCTTTCGGCACCAAAAACATCCTTGAACAAAAACCTCTCCCAAACTGGGAAGGAAGAAGTGGCATATTACTCCCCGAGACAGCATATGTTGAAAGACAAGGGTAAATAGAGGAGTATGGTCTGGTGAATGAAGAATTCCTCCCTGAAAGGGAAGAATTCCCTCTTACTACCATCTGTAACATTGATGAACGAACTTCATAACCCATTTATCTGAAACTATCTGTTGACTAAGACAGAAATTGAGTTTCAGACATTCTTGAAGGGATAAAGGACTACCATGGTGGGGGGGCATGATCCTTTAAATAGTAATTCTGATTCCTTAGACTGTCCTTTGTTTTGGGGAGTTCCTGCATACTTTTTGGAGACCCTTGCCTTTGCTTATTAAATGTCTGTTTACCAGCATTTTGCTGAAACTGTTTATTTTGTCTTTTGCCCAAAATTGGATGGGGGAGAAAGAATCCCTTGGGAAATTTGGAAAAGAAGGGCTGAAAATTTTGAGAGATTCCCTGAATCAGTTTAACTCTAGCATCAGATTTTTGATAACCTCTGGAGTGCAGGGTCTAAAAATGAACTCTCTGTACAAAGAATTTAGAATGTCACTTTTCATATCTTCTGGGAGGTTCTGAATACACAGCCAGGAAAATCTCCTGAATACAGTACCAGTAGCCATAGCCCTGGAAGTATCAACAAAGTCATTCATACAGTTTAAACAATTGGTTGGGAGCTGTGAAAGGAAGAAACTAAACAATTTAAAGCAGATTTTCCTCACAAGAAGAAATTGCAGAGAAACATTCTTCATACTTTTACAATTAATTTGAATAAATTTTAACATGCAAGCCTGACAGTTCAAAATTCCAAAAATCAAAGTTGCAGAAACATACACATTTTTTTTTATATTTATCAATTATTTTACCATCCTTGTCAGGGTGTAAAGGATTAACTAAAACTATAGCTGCTGGGCCTGGTTTGGGATGAGTGTATAAAAACTTGGAAGACTGAGTACCTTATGCAATCTAACTTCTTTTTACGGACAGGAGGCTGACTATCAGGAAAAATGAAAGCAACGACACACACATACTCCAATGCTGACAGCACTGCAAAGATGGGAAAAGGGTCTAGAAATTCTGTTTGTAACAGCTAAAAGTATTTTCTGAGGGACTGAGAAACCTCAATGTTCTCCCACTGAAAACACAATTTCTGGAAATAGTCTCAGAAAAAGAGAATCCCTCACAGGGAGAATCAGATACTGTACTCCCTTCTGAATCAGAAATCTGAAAAGAAAACCCTGCATCTGTCCCTTCATCTTCTTGCTCAGATTCAAAATTTTAAATCTGTTCAGGAAAAGAGGAATCCCTTTTTCTTTTACCAGAAACCACTTTCCAAGATGGATTAATAGCCTGAATTAGACCCTGAGGCAGACCTAATAAACTACCCCTGTCGGGGGAAATTTAAGCAGGAGCAGATATATGTTAAATTTTCTGTTTTTGTTTTTTTTTTAAAGGAAAATAGGGGTCAACAGGGTTGTTATTGTCAACAGCTGCTTCTCCAGGAATGAGCACAATATTCTGACTAAACAGGGAAGACTTCCTTGTCCCTTCTTCCAGGACTGACAAGAATGGTTCTGCCTTGCCCACTGAGGGGATCCCAGCAGACTCAGGGGACGTGGTTAGCCCCCAGTCCATAGTGCCTATAGGTACTACACCAGAGAGATCTGGGGTAAAAGATGAGTGGTTTGACATAGCAGAGTCACCCATGTGTGGTTGAGGCAAATTGCTAGCCTGGTGTGGTGGCAAAAGCTGTTTGCTTAACTTTTTTTTTGTGGCTGGAAGAAGTACCAGCCTTGGTACCAGTAGTTTTTTCCATTCTCAAGCTGAAAATGATACCTTTTTCATGAGGAAACCTAGCAGCACAAGCCAGTAAAAGTTCAAAATCCTAAAGTGTCACTTTTTCCCAATAAAGGCACAGTGCAAAAAGCAATGTCTTTTGGCTTTTCCCAGTTAGGGGACACCACAGTGGATCACTAGTTCACAAACTGATTGGCAGTGGTGTTTTTACAGTGTCGAGTTGCCAGCCCAGTGCCCAACTTTTATAGAAGGCACACACATACACACACACGCACCTACCTGCACGTCTTTAAAACTCACTCAACTGCAGGGAGGATATGCAGACTCTGCACAGAAGGCACTCCAGCCGAGAATCGAACTGGAGAACCTCTTGCTGTGTAGCGACAATGCTAACCGCTGCACCATTAAAAACACAGTACAAAGCACTTTAATACACTTGCCAGCCCCCAAAAGTAAAATAAGCATTTTTACAGAGAAAGAAATGGTTTTAAAATGTTTTTGATAACTTTTAAACTGACAGGGAGAAAAGTGTGCTTCCATTCAAAAGTAAAGTTTAGTCTCAAAGCACACTGTTAAAATACAATCTCCTAGATTAAAATCAACTTTCCTAATGATGAAAGTACACTTAAACAATACATTTTAAATGTGAAAGCTTTTTTTCCAAAGGGAATTTATCTGCCCAGCAATGGAACAGCAGAAGCCAACTGTCGATCCTTGAAAGCCCAGAGAGGAGAATCTCTTTTGCTGCAGGAAAGGTTTGAAGCACTTAAAGCTCAAATCTTTAGGCAGCTCAAGTTTCCTGACACTTTGGGCATGTGGAAGGTGCCCTTTAGTAGCTTGCTGGCTTTTGTTTCCTTGGCAGGATACTGCAGCTGCAGTAAGTATGATGAGCATTATTCTATTCCAAAAGTAACTGTTCAAAGGTACTCACATGTGACAAAGTTGGCAGATGATCATGGTGTGCTGTCAGACACGAAGAAAAAGTAACAACAAAGTTTTCCTTGTCACTGTGTTGACCTGGTACCTGTGTACTCTTAAAGAACTTGTGCAAAGAGTTCAGCAAGGTATCCACAACAGTATGTTCCCCTAGCTAAAGATGACAGTTCTCGTGAATGGCATTGGGTGCTTCTTTTTAAAATCTTTCCCAGAGATGAGCTGTGAGAAAGACAGAGATATCTCTATAGGACAAGCTTTTTTGCTTTTTTCTTGCTGAACTCCAACAAAAAAAAAAAAAGAAGAAAACTGAGAATCCAGCTGCACTACTTACACAGATTTCACACCTGGAGAACTTATAGCTGATTATGCCCAACAAGCTGTCCAAGTGACTACATGAAAGCAGAGGGGAGGTGAAGAACTTAAAGTGATTTGTAAGAAAAATGCTGTAAAAATCATAGCTGTCCTAACAAAACACCAGATATCCAGGTGTTGTAAGTCCTTATCAAAACCCCATTATGTTACTGTGTCATTCCACATGAGACAATCCTCCTCACTCTTGTGGGTCATCTTTTTATATATAGTAAGAGCTGGGTTCTTCAGTGTCTGTAATAAGTCTTGTCTGCAATGGGTTTTTGTTATTTTTTGAAAATCGTTTTGCCATTAAAGGTAATGTCATTATCACTTCATCCCATTTCTTAAAAAAAATAAGAAGTTTTGGCATACCTGCCAAAATATAGTTGTTTCTGTTGATTTTTTTTTCAATGAGTCAAGTACATTGTTATCCAGATGAAGTAATATACATGAAACAGTTCACTCAGGTCTCAACTATCTGCCTCTAAAACATTGCTATAGTAAAAGTTCTACACCTTAAAGTGGTGCATTCTTGTATTCATGACTCTTGTGAACTGTTACATTTTTCATAAGATTTTTAATAACTTGCACTGTTCTTTCTACCTGTCTGTTAACTGTTTGGTACTCTGGATCTGCAGTAATACTGTCAAATTCCAATGTTGAAGCAAAGTTATGAAATTCAGGACTTGGAAACTGCACCATGTTGAGGAAATTATTTTAAGTTTATTGATCACCATAATGCTGGTTGTGTCCTTTAAGGAGCAGGTCACTTCCTGCATTGTTCTGTGGTAACCTTGGTATTACATGCAGCATCATTTCCTGTTTAGCATTTTGATTATGGAAGGTAGTAGAGACCTCACAATTCCTCACAATGCTTTCAATATCTTCTGGTACTGTAGACCAAATGAATATGGCAAATGCTCTTTCTTTACATTTTACAGTGACTAGATGTGAGTAATGTAACTGATGAAGAAGAAACTCTTTCAGGTGACTATGGATAATGACTTCATCTTTGCAACAGTCCTATACACATCAGTTCATCTTGTTATAGATTGTACAACTGAATACTTTCCATGAGGTGAAGACATTTTTTCTTGGCAACTAATTGTAATAGATTTCTCTTATCAGTTACACTGAACTTTCAGATCATATTTGCAGTTCTAACAGCACACTTTTAGCTGAAATGGAGCTTTATAAAAATCTTTCATGAAAATACTCAGCAGTGGTTTGTGATTAGGTTTCACAGTAAAAGTTGTTCCATCGATGTAGTCATGGAGAGAGTTAAAAGCAAACAGCTTTGAGATGGCTTCATATAAAATGGTTGGTCAGAAACCAATTTACTATCCAGGATTAATTAACAATTAGAATTAAGAATGACTCTAAAACTATTTCCCTAATAGTCCGAAGTGACCAGTGTTCCCTTTTAATCCATCTGCTTAAGTTTTGTGGATCAGTGAACATACTTATTTTGTTTAATTTAACTACAGTCACCATGCTAGCCACATATTTGCTTGGTTCAGCTTGCCTAATGATTACATCGAGACACCATTCTTTTTACCTTCAATTTTAACTTTCAATTGCAGCTTGTATTCTCTAATGTGCATGGATGACAGGGAATATTTCTGAAAAACTGTTAGTAAGGGAGTCACCTGGTGAACAATCCAAGTCATCAAATAAATAAGCATACCTGTGTAAGCTATTACCAGATTTGACATCAAGATTTTCCAAATAATTTACCTGTTGCTTAGTTTCTGCATGTTTGACTTGGTGGAATGTATTTGTAACAGTATTCTGACTATTGCACATGCAAACATTCAGATTATTTGCTCTGAATTATTTTGAATTGCTTCTTAGCCTTATTACAATCACTTTTGCCTCCTGTTATAAGAACATCAGGAACATTCTTGTTGCTTTCCCCAGAAACATCTGTAAAGTCTCTTTTTTGAACATGCACACTATTTTGTACCTGTTTTATTATGAATTCTTTTAATTGTACCACATTTCTCATTGCTAATTTTGGAAAACCTTCACCAATGGCAAAAGTATGTGCCAAAATCTACACGTCTTAATGAAGAAGACAGCTGTGTTGGTATAAAGTGATACTGCCCTGTCTCTGACCAAGGCAACCTGGGCACAAATAGTAGCCTGTGCACCTGTGAAGCTGGCAGGGGATGGAAGGAATGATGAGGATGTGTCTGTTTGTTTGTCTTCAGGAGAGGGCATGGGGACAATGTGACATTATGAGCTTTGCACTCTCTTCTCTTGATCTGTAACCACACCTCATACAGGCAGCTTTACTTAATACTAACATTTACAGTAGTAATAATAATACCAATAATAATAATATGCATTTGTTAACCAGGAAGACCCAATAGACACACAGTCCTTTTTCAGGGACAACCCTATAGCAATGTTAAGGTCACAAAGAAGGAAAATGAGGGCTGTGGGAATCAAACCCTATACACAAGAGCTACACCAAACAGCCTTCTAACTGTACATTTGTCCCTGGACATCATCTTGGATTACTGTATGGTTATCACCCCTATTTTTATTTTGTTTAGAACCTTTTGGCTGTATTTTAATAACTACTAGTTTCTGCCTTTATTTTTTTTTCAGATTCCAAGTCTTCCTGCAGCCCTTTTAACTGAGCGCTCATTATTTTTGCTAACCTGCACATACCTGGTATTTTATCAAGTATTAATTCTGACTGTACCACTAATCTGCTTCTAACTTGGTCATTCATAGGTTTTTAGGTAAATACTAAGCTAACTGTCCTTGTGGGCCATTTTAAGCCTAGACAATTTCTCTCTTCAAGGTGAGAATTAAAGCCTGTATTTTGTGATCTTAACACCTTAACCATTATACTAAGCTGACCCCCCATTCATAATTTTATATACAATTCAGATCCTTATCAGTGACTCATATAAATCACCAGCCTCACTGTCTCTCCCTCTGGTTTTGAGTGATGTAAGTACATCCTGAGTTACATAAGCATGAATGATCTTTTGGGACACTTGCTACTCACTCCACTTTTAAAGGATTTTAGGCTTTTACTTTTTCTAACTTCTAATAGAAGTTGGTTCCAAGCCTCAACCACTCTTTCAGAGAACCATCTGGTACTCATTTTATTCCTGAAAAAAGTTCTTAGGAACTTACAGGAATTATATTTACTGCTTCTTCATAGACCTAAAGGTAAGCATCATTTCAGCTTTTGCAAACAGATATTAAGTTTCATCTTAATTTTCTACATATAGCAGAATAAAGGATAATTTTTTGCAATATTTCATTGTAAGGGAGCATCTTAAATCCTTGAATAGTTTTATTAATCTTCATTGCACTCCTTCAAGCTTCCTAACTTTCTGCTTAGATAATGGCTATAAAAGTGCTGTTAGTTTTGGTCATGTGGTACACCTCTAACATTTGAATTCCAAACTTCCATTTTTCAGACAATTTACTATGCAGTTTCAAATATACTTTTGAAGAAGACACACTGAGCCAAAATGAAAAGATTCTTCCTGATAAAAAATGAAAAGCTAGGTAGAACAGTTTTCTTTTCTATACAAAAGTCACATAATTAATGCCGTGCAAAAAAGCAGTTTCTGGTGTCATAAATTAGCTTTCTTGTTCTGACACCATGCAATATGTCTACTTCTGTTAAAGCAGAGTCAGAAATAGGTTTTAAATAAGAAAGCTTAGACAAAATGCATCCACACTCATGGCTTTACTGTAAGAGAGTAATCTGAAGCAGAGCTGTACCTAGCTATTCTGGCACCAAGTACCATTCCGAAATCCTTCTGCTTTTAAATCTGTACCAAACCAATTGCTACCTGCTGCAATCTGTACAACTCATAAAGTACTAAAGAGCTTCAGTCTTGACTGCAAAAACAGTATCAGCCTTCATTTTCACTTCAACATTCCAATATGCTCATATAGAAATGAATACTGGTACAGCCCTACTGACCATTCAGCATCTGATGACGGCACTCTCTAACACCTTGCATCCAGGGGAGGCTGCCCCCTTTGCCCCATCATAGCTAAGTCTTTGATCTGAACTCATGTTCATATGACAGGTATTCCATTACTGTCTGACCCATTTAAAAACATAGTACTCTGCACATATAGACTACCTTAACAAGAATTTATTATCAACCCTATGAAGAGCAGACTGCATGCTGTGTCATGCCCTAAACTATTCTGGCATCCGTTCTAGAGAACCTTTGATGATAGGCATGATTCCACCGGAATGTCAGACTACTTTAAAGTACCCTCACCAGCAAAGGGAAGATCAGGGATTGGATGGCAATCCAAGTCAATGTAAAAATTAAGAGATGATTTCTTAAAGGTAACTGGAATTCCTAATGATGAACTGCATGTTCTAGAAAATGAGTAAAACTAGATATTTCAGACTAGGGTCTTAATCTGGAAGTTCAAAGGTACAGTCTGCATGTTATATGAAGTACAGTTGAAGTAATATGAATTGGGTTTTCAAAGGCAATGTAGTTAAGCTATGCCCAGAAGCAGTCAAGATCTTTCATGCCCAGGTTACGGTGCTCTTTCGAAGCAATGTGAAGGGAGTTGCTCTGGAGTTGGGCAGTTTATTCTTAAAAAGACATTCAGCAGCATATCAGTCTCAGGCCATAAGTCCTGTTGGATCACAAGATAGGCTGGTTGGTAAATCTTATCCATGATCTGAGGAAGCTTAACTGGGTAATTAGATGCTACACAAAACTCAGCAGGCAAGAATCTTTTCTCCCTTGACAGATGCCTGAATGTTAGACTGAATTACAGTCACCCATTTTAAGTTTATCCTCTAATAAGATGTGACAACCTTCGATTTTGTCGCATCCCTCATTGCTGCCTTCTCAGCTCATAGCTCTTGGTCAGATCAGCAGTCATGAGCCATATGGCTATGAAGTGCTCATACATTGACATACATTAATCCAGACATGGAAAAGCCTTATTGCAGACTTGTACCTTTATTTCTGGACTGTCTGCACTATACGTAGAAAGGTGCTGATTCTGTAAGTGTATCAGATCAGTACAGGGTAACCTAATCAATGTCACCCTCAGGCTGAAATGGATCAGATGATGATTAGCTAAAGAGATTTCACTTGTAAATCACAGCTATTCATGCTCTGCCAAGAAATTAAATCCAGAGAATTCCCTTTACTCTGGGCAGCAGAAGGAATAACCTGAATAAAGCCTAGGCCCTCAGCAATTTGGAGTAAATCCATGGTAAGTTCTATAGTTTATACCTGCCTGGGTGGAGTGCTTCAGCACTCATGTTTTAGTTTAAAAGAAAGAAAAAAAAACATTTATTTTTAAACTGTAGCAAACTGCTTGCTACAAATGTAGCAAACAGTTACTACAGTCTATACCCTACCTACCCTGCCTGCAAGGAGTGCTACAGTGCTCACATTTTAATAAAAAGAAAAATATTCTGTTTAAACCGTAGCAAACTGCTTGCTACAAATGTAGCAAAAATTTGCTGCTGTTTATACCCTCCCTGCATGGAGCACTACAGTGCTCAGGTTTTAGTTTAAAAAAAGATTTTTTTAACTTTTAAACTTTAGCAAACTGCTTGCTACAATGTAGCAAGCAGTTGCTACAATTTAGACCATCAAAGGAGTACTACAGAGCTAAAATTTGACCACAAATGCAATATCAGTTTATAAAAGCCAGTATTGCTTTGAAGATTGATCAGGATGGGGTAATTGCACCTCTCCCCCAACAGTTTGCACCTGGGGCAGTTGCCCCACTTGCCCTGCCATACCTACCCTACTAGAAATTTCAGCAATGTTAAACTTGGGTTTGAAATGCATAGTAATTAATACCTATTTCAAAACTGGAATGAATAAAGCACGGATGAAATAGAATACCCTCGTAGAGGTCTAAATTTTCTATTGATTTACATAATAAACACCTGATTTACTTCCCATAGGAGGTAAGGCATAATACCTCCCTTGTTGCTTTTTGCCCTGGTATTTAACAGGGCCATAGGCCTGGCTGGCCTGGCTGATGAAGTCAATTCAGTTGGCTATTACAGAGAGAAGGAGACTGTTCTACTACCAACATCCCCTTAGGGTAGCAAATGGTAATTCGAACTGGAATCTACCCATCTTAATTACAATATGCAGTGCTAAAGTTCCTATTATCTCTCCACCTGCTCAGTGACCCTTAAGGATGCCTAACAGCCTTCAGCAGAATATAATTGACAACAGCATGTAGGAACCATGGAAAGGATTAATGATAAGAAGGATAATTCTGTCAAGTAATAAACCTATCTGAAGGTATTCATCTCTGTGGAGTACAAGAATGAATACTGACTACACTTAGATAGCCTTATTAACCTCTTAATGAGCAAACACGAACAAGGAGTATGTCAGCTCACCCATCTTGGGGGGAGGAACTGGTGGCTATGGTTAGCCACTCACTACCATGCCAGTAGAAGCCTACAGGAAATGAAAAGGACTACAGCCACAAATGACAGCTTAGTTCAGCCAAGCCAGTGATGATCACCCTCTGCACAGTGTGTGGGAAAGCATATACATGTTGCGGGACAGCATAGCTGGGCCTCTTGTGGTGAGACTGTTGCTCATGAGGATAACTAAAGGGTGAAGGTTAGGGCCATACATAAGCAGTTAAATTGCTAGTGTGGCTAACATAATTATAGCTCTGTGATCATGTCTTGCCTCTCAGGGAATGAATGGGCTGGGAAATCATCTTGTCCTGAGATGAAGGAAAGGACCAACAGACCCCAGAAAGCTGATTTTTGGTGGGCAGTAGAGAACAAAAAAAATATATCAGAAGGTAATCAAATGATTTTTTACAAGCAACAGGTAATGCCTCAAATCATTTGTAAACAAAACATGTTGCAACATATTTATAGTAATACACTTGTTATAAATGAGGTCACAGTGGATAGCATCAAGGTGCTGGGTGAGTTAAGGGAGTAATGCCTCTTGAGAGTAGTTGCAGTATGGAGAGAAAGCCTTATCCCAAATGACTGAAGAACAAGCATTCTAGTGCCAGGGTTAAAGAACAAAGAAGACGACATTCACAACTGAAAACAGTCTAGAGGTATAAACTTACTGCTATACTCAATGAAAATGCTGGAGAAGATGACAGATAAATGAATACATAGAGTAGTAGAAAATAAGAAGGCAGATGAGCAGTTTGGGATCAGATGAGGATGCACCAGAAACTATGCATTCTTAAACTTGGAGAAAGCATATGACAAAATCCCAAGAAAGCTAATTTGGACAGTCATGCAATGGTTTGAATTCCCAGATACAAACTGATAGAATTAGTGTGGGGTATCTGCAAGGATCTAAGTATGAACAGTATTCAGACTCACAGAAGGGTTCCCAATGGGAATGAGTGTACATCAGGGCTCAGCTCTGAATCGACTCCTTTTCATACTGGTGAGGGATTACATTAGCAAACAGGTCAGAAGGAGAGATCAACGAAGATGCTGTATGCTGATAATATGGCACTTCAAGCAGACTCTGAACAGGAATGTAAGCAAATGATAACTGACTACAATGCAAAACTGCAGGCATGTGGAATTAAACTGAGAAATTAGTGGTCATTGCTGCAAATAGGGGAAATCAGAAGAAGCTGAAAACTGATATATAAGGACAATAGTGGAACAGGTTAACAGATTCAAGTATCTGGGTGGTGTTGTTGAGGAAAAGTGAAATTTGAATGAGAAAGTAAAAGTTAGAATCAGAAGATGTGCAGCTAACTAGCACAGAGTATCAGAGGTCATGTGTGACAGAAGAATGCCATAGAAGCCGAAAAGTGAGGTGTACAAAATAGTGGTACAACCAGTAGTACTGTATGGCCCAGAAACCTGTGCAGTAAAGGCAGAGCAGTTAAGGAAGCTTGAGGTGATGGAAATTAAGTTCTTGAGATGGTTAGTAGGATGAACATTGTGGGGACAGAAATAAGGACATCAAAGCAGATGCCAAAGCAGCCTCAGTTGCAGAGAACATCAAGGAGAACATATTATGTTGGTTTAGTCACCCATGCAGGAAAGCTGAAGACAATTCGGTAAGGAAGATCAGGGAAAAACAGGAGGAAGGCAAAAGGAAAATAGGGCATCAAACAAAAACATGGATGGATTGGGTGAGAGACCTGTGATAATCAGATATGACTGTCAAAGAAGGTAGAAGAGGAGCTCTGAATTGAAGGATGTGATGACAGCTGACACTACACCCCAACCCCATACAGAAAAGGGAAAAGGAGGGTTGGTGATGATGATGATGATGCTGTCATAAATGCAATCGATTTATAAATGAAGCTTAGAATGCCAAGCGTGTAACCGTAAGTGCTGCAAATTGTGAAACCTTAAATTTGTGAGACTTTACTAATAAACATTTTGATTTCACTGTAACAAAAATATTACAGCAAAATATTCAGTCATCATACATATTCTACTTTAGAACTTTAGATTTACTACATTAATTGAAAATACTATCTGCAAGCAGACAGGTTTGTAACATTCCACCATTTTGTAAGTATAGATTCACTGGAATATAGCAATCTAACATAACTTTTGCATTTTGTATTTGAAGTTATTCAGTTTGCAATAATTACAGTGCATGGCACATCAAAACGTCTGCATACCTTATGCAAATTAACCTGAATTAGTATAAAGTCCTCCCTTCTCAAACATACACAGAACGTAGTTGTTGCAAAGTGCTACAGTAAAAATGTAACAAGGCTTATATCCTGTGACATTAGATAACAATACATAAGGCAGATAGCAGGAGAAAACTATAGGACAAGGCAAGTCTTTCTGCAAGGGACTTTGCTCTTTGCTCCAGCAACTTATGTGATTAAATATACCACTCCAGGATCATACCTATTTGGAACAAAGGGAAAATTTGGTTTGATGAAAAATGTAAATATTCTGATTAATCAGAGTGACCATGGTTGTGATATGGTAAATGATATGATGTGTTATTCAGCAGAGTTTGATTTTGTTTAAGAAAGTGCATATAATGAATAGGAGACAATTGTACTGACTTCTGTTTTCACAGTTTTGAAGAAAAAGCGTATCTACAGCTGCAGAATCTGCTTGCTTTAGCTTACATTATCATATTCACATATATGATAGCTAACCTTTAACCTATTATGACATTCATGTCCAGTACCAGGATGTGTTTCTGAAACATGTAATCTGTAAACAGATCAAGAGAAGGAATTTTGTAGTATAGCTTACAAATGACACAGCATTAAAAGCATTATGAGGTAAGCTTTCCAGCACAGTCCATTTTAATTCAATTATTTTTTTTACCTAGTAAATGACTACATTAGTAATCAATAACTTTGAAAGCATACATTATTTTGAACTCTTTTATGTCTTTCCATGTCTTTTAATCCATATGTTCTGCTGTTCCATAAATGGATAGAAAAATTTGTCAGTGCAGTATTCATTCTGGACTGTGTTATATTTCTAGGTCTGCTATTCCCTCAGCCCTTGAAGATAGTAAAGGAAGCTATACAAACTCAGTTAGACTTTCTAGCTCTCACTACACTACTCTTCTCTACATCAATTAGTTCCTGTAGCTGTTACTGTCATACTGCACATACAGGCCCCCTCACTGGTAACAGCTTTTGCAGTTTGTTTTCTAGAATGGAACTGTGGTGGTGGTGCTGCGGTAGTGTTGTCGCCTCACAGTTAGACGTTGCCCATTCGATTCTCAGTTAGAGTGTCTTCTGTGTGACGACATGCGTGAACGGCCATTCCTTTGTTGAAGGTTGTGCATTAGGCCCGGCAAGCCAGCACGTAAAACTCTACTGCCAATCATTAGCGGACTGGAGTACCACTGTGGCGACCCCTAACCGGGAAAAGCCGAAAGACACAAACACTCATAATAATTAACCAGATGTTATGATAATGTGTCATTCTTTAATGATATTCAAAGTCATCTGATTGAAATACTCATGTAACATGAATTCAACTATTTTCTTCTGCAGAACCCTTTACTGGGAGAAAGATAGTGACAACAGTATGTACGGATTAGGATCCTACACTCCTATAGTGCAGGATCTAAGCTGTTGCCAGTCATATTGTATGCCAACAAACTGAACCTAGTTTAAAAGAGTTGTGTACATAAGCTAAAGTTCTTGATTCTAAAAATGAAGTGCATTTTTGTGCATTATTTTTTCCAGAGTCATTTATTTAGAAATAATCTCAGGTTTAAGAAAACATAGGTTCAGATAGTTGTTACTCATTCCCTCCAATGGGGCTCAGGAAATATACACTGTAACTTCCAATGGGCGTAAGGTGTTTCCTTCATAGACACAAGATACAGGCTCTGATTCTTACCTTTGAATGGAAATTGGTTAGGCTTAATATAGCCTGCAAGGGTAGCTAGGCTCGTACTTCTCTATGAACCTATTTATGACAAGATAAATAAATATTACTTGAGCAACAAATTAATATCTCTTTAACTGTACTAGACTGAGGTTGAATATCAACACAGTTGTGTTTGCCATTGTGTAAGCTTTACTATGAAATATTTTAATACATCGTATGTAGCATGGTTTTGAAATTATTAATGCAAATGTGAACAAGTAATATTTGACACTTACAGCCATCAGGAGGATGTAACTGCAGAAACACCTACAGGCATCACCCAGCTGTAATGATACTCTGTTCAAGATGGAGCTTGCACATGACATCTGTTATATTTGACAGAGGTGGCAGGAATGCTGTATAAACAGGCATAGGGTTTACTTTGTAGATATTATTATTTCTACTGTAAGGTCTACGGACATATGTAGATGGAATGCACAAATGATATAGAACTCAGTATTGCAGGAAAGGTAGGATAGTATGCCACACAGGAGAACTCAGATAATGAGGGACAGGGCATGCAAAGTACCATGTGAAACCACTGACATCATAAGTTAGGACAAAGGACCCTGAACACAATCATCAAACAAATAAAACACCACATACACTGTGTTAAATCAAATTATTCTCTTCCCCCACCGAGTGAAACAGCATACTGGTTTTCTTGATACCATCTAAACTACTGGGTCAAACTGGTTAGCACATTTTTATTCCCTCTGAGTATGCTGACAGTTTACTGTGACATGTCACTTACCTGACACTGTAAGATATGGCTTTGATACTAAGACTGCAAGCTGGTTCTGTCTCAGAATTCCTTGCTGACAGAGCTGTTGCAGATGTTTCTTGGAATGACTGGAATGAATCCTGGAAGTCTGCTTTGCCTGTCTCCCACTGATTCAATGAATAGGATGTAGACATCTTACAGACCTGTGTGTCTAGATCCCAGGAGCTCACAAAATGAAATACACGAGATGTTAATAAGCAAACATGAACAAGGAGCGTGTCTTGCATCAGTCACTAGCTTAGCTTATTACATTTCGTTATCTGATCTACCTTTGTACTGTATAGCAATGTGAAATGTTAACTTGGGGTGATTTAGTCCCTGAAGATAATGACTGAATTAGCTCAAAAGGCAGTAAAGTTCTTGTGGGATATTCTGCATTTAATTTGGCTTTTGAAAGAGAGATCTGTATTTTTTTTGTAAGTTGAAAACAGAGGATGCTGAGAAACTGAACATAATGAAATAAAATTTATTTTAGTAAGCCATGGAAATCTAATAAAGAAATGGATGGAGAAACACATTTTATAAATTATCTTTCTCATGACATTGAAGTATGCAGTTAGTCAATGCACAATTAAAGAAGTCATCTTTTTCCAAACAGTACTGTTTGCCAATAAGTAGTCTGAAAATTGCTGAGACTACTTGCCATCAGATAATACATTTTTTAAAAAGCACAGTAGTCTGTGATTTAGTAGCATAACTAGGGGCACTAGAACAAAACCCAGCATGGGAAACATCTCAAGAGCAGAAAAAGAGTGATTTGGTAAAATGCATTAAAGGAAATAAGGTCTTACACAGTTCTGATTGTGCAGAGGCAGTTTGTTATTCTTGTTTATTTTTTATAAAGTGCTTTTTTCCTCCCTTTGTTAGCCAACCATGGCTTAGAAACAATAATTAACTGATATGGTTAATTATGACAATGGCTTGATGTGTTTTGTACTGTTGGTTTGCCTAGTGTGCTGTTATTTTATAAATAGGTACTTACTGGTGTCAGCAGTGGTTAGAGGCAACAAGGACATAGAAGCGATATGAGGGTAGTGGTGGAGTACAGAGCTAATAGTTACTGTTTCCACTTTGAGTATCACTCAGGTAATGATGTAACTTGCCCACTACACCCATAGATGAGGACCACCCACTATAGTCATGGATGAGGGTCACTTCCTACTATACTTAGAGGTATGCTAAACCGAGGTCCAGCTGGTCCCAAGCTCATAGTCAAATGTGCATACTACTGGCAAACAGAGAATGATTACATAAGATCCAAAAAGGGAAGGTTTATATATCTTGATGTCTCAAATACATACCAACTAACTGTCCAGATTTTCACAGACTGTCCAGATTTTTGTCTCATATGTTTCATCTGTTTGTGGTTTTCTGGCAAATCACAGAGGATTGAAGTAATAAATAATGACATACATCTGAGTTTCAGACTTTCTATCTTTCAGAAAATGCATGCTAACAGAAATTATGTTATTATAGCAACGTTCTATGTTTATAAGAACTGTATGTAAAACATGTCCCTATTTTTGGACCTTTGTCCTCCCATTATTTTAGACTTTCTCCCCATTTCTTGCACAAAGAAGTTGAGAGGTTTTCTAGATGTTGTGCTACAGTATGCACCAGAAAAGGCATCATTGATTTTTGTAGCTTATACCATGTTACATAACATACAGCCATAATGTACACTGTCAGGTCAAGAGACGGTTGTTTTGCTTCAGAATATGGATAAGGGTGGAACACAGCACAATGCCAAAGAGGAGTACCCAGAGGGTATACCTCCAGTGCTACAAACCATGCAACAAACAATACATATTCATCACTCATTCTCTGGTATTTAAATATTTTGCAATGTCACATGCAACAAATATCAGCATGCTATGCATGCCTTCAGTATCCCTGCAGCACCTGATGGCCAAGTAATATCATATATATTTGTTTGTTTTACTGAGAGTGTTGAGGCTATGGGCTGTTAGCAAGTTTCATTTTGTAGACCTAGGTCCAGTTTCCTCAGTTTTCACTTACAAACTGTGTGATTCTGAATAGGTCACTTAATCATACATTGGTCTGGCCATGCTCCTGAAAGGAAGTGGCTGTGTCTAGTAGGCTTACTAGGTTAATAGACAACTGAAATAAAGATAAATAAAATCAATGTATTGGATGTACAATGTGAACTATGTGTTGAACAGTGTTACCCCTTCACACAAATATGAATATCATCATGTCATTATTTGCATAAAATATAATCCACTCAGTTGCATAGGACCACATACAGCCACGGTTATAAGCAGAGATTTATATTCTTGGGAATGGATGGCATAGCTACTGGCAAGACCATGACCATAAAGGACCCATACTTACCTTGCTGGTGTATTACCAGCACTGTATGCTGTGGCCACTGGTTGTTGGCCTGTTGTTGGTTACTAGGTCTGGCTTCAGCAGTGTAAAACAATCACACAGGCTGCTGAAGATAATTGAGCTCATGCAGAGCCACCACAATGACTTGTAACTGGTGGGCAGTGGCATCATGTCTGTTATCTGTAGATTTTTACAGTCACTACAGAACCTAAATGGAGGACATCACATCACTCTACAGCTGAGTTATATGACATGCACGTGCACATCACCAGTCTGCCTGAACTAGACATAGTTATAGGGAGACACTGCTGATGAGTCAGTCTGTCAGTATAGTGAACCATATAAAAGCACATCTGACTCAAGTACTGATGGTGTGAACACGAGTCATACTTCCACATAGTTCACACCTCAGATAATGCTCATGGCTTCTGTGGTGACTGGAACTGGGTTCCTCTTCATGTCTTATAGAATGTTTCACGTACATGGATGTGCCAGCTATGTCTATATCTGTTGTCAGTGTGTAATAGTTCTGTGTGCCTGACTCAAAGCATCAAGAGACAACACATGTAACTAGTGATTTCATTGGTCCATCCATCTAATCCTGTCTGTTCTTGTTGCTACAGTGATGGCGCTGCTAACAAAGTCATGTGATCTGCATTACCTACATCACCCAGCATTTCTGTGGGAAGAGTTTTGACGGTACTCATCAACAATAGCACACAACACTTCATCCAGTACCAAGGCCAGCTGTTGCTCACACATTAATTTATTTTTATTTATTTATAGTTTATTGATTTGGTTAGTTTTACTAGGTAGTGTATTTTTTGGGGGTTGGAGGAACTCTGGAAGAAGGTTCCTAATATGTAAAGAACAAAGAAATGTGTACATAATAAAATGGAAATTACAAGCAGTATATCAGAAAGTGCATAGTAACATTAATCATAAATTGGAACATCTTGGTAAGACAGACTGCAAATACACAAATATAGTTTGTAAATACATCATTTTTAAATAACTAGATATACACATTTCCATAATGAGACAACTACAATGGTAAGCTGTTAAGAACAATAGTAAATGCTGTGAAAGGATATTTGATCTGATTAACTGAGTAGGTACAAGGAGAAAATCTAGGTAATTACATATGCATGGCATTAGGATGCTCCATCACAATTGTCTGCAGGCCAGCTTAAAATTAACTTGACAGTCTTCAGATCTCAGGGCAAATGGGAGGTTGTTTCAGTTTGTCAACAAAAAGTGGCAGGGATGTATGTCATCAAGCTAACTGGTAGAATTTGTCCTTGCCACTACTAAAAATACTTCCTCAACATCAAATATGGCCAGTTCATGTGGGCTGACACATGCATATGGTACTGAGATATTGTCTTCTTTGTCCATGCTTCCAGCAACCACCAATGTGTGCTTGATAGGCATGGAAATGAATGCTTTGTTTATGGTAGTGGGAGTTTTCCTGGAGGTTTACCACAGAGCCTTGTGCTGAGGGCGTATTTGCCATAGTTGATGATGATGGTGGCTTAGGAATGGCTCATAGGTTCTTAGGTAAATACTAAGAAATCAGCCTGCAGCCCATTACAAACCTAGATAACAACCTATATTCAAAGGTTCCACTTCAACACAAGATAGACCGAGGAGAACTTCAGGTTGCCCATACAATTATCTACATTTACTTTAGAGGTGGGAAGAACGCTTCTCTGCTTGACATGGAGAGATGATTTTTACAGTTCCAGGGGTGAGAGACACATTGGGATATGAATGTTACTTAT
Organism: Protopterus annectens; assembly: GCF_019279795.1. Classification (NCBI taxonomy): domain Eukaryota; kingdom Metazoa; phylum Chordata; order Ceratodontiformes; family Protopteridae; genus Protopterus; species Protopterus annectens. The sequence continues at coordinate 1,662,878,464 of NC_056737.1, forward strand.
CTGTTGATGAAGGTTTAATTCCTTTACTTGGGTATTTGAGGCAACATTTTTTCTGCAAAGGAATAGGAGGTCAACAAGTAGGAAGGATCTTTCATGGCTCAAAAGGCTAGACACAGTTCTCCATGGGGGAGTCTGTAATAGACTGAGTACAGAGATGGGTCTGCCAGTCTCTCCTGATAACTAAGATTTTTGAGGGCCCCTGACATTTTTAGTTATGAATCCCTGAGGTCTCTGATGTTGAGTAATATATTCAAACAAACATATGCCTAAAAGAGTATTATATTCACTACTGAGTTTTATTTGAATCAACTAAAGGGGAATTAAGATTTCTGTGGATAGAGAAAATGCCTTTAGAGATCAGATGAGACAGACAGAAGGCTTTCCATACTACTGCATAGACATGATGGTCAAAAGATAAGGAATTATCACCAAGAATGCCTAGATCTCTCATAACACTGTCTGATCAGAGGGTTGTGTAAACTATACTACATATTTTCACATTTATTTTGAGACTATAGTCCTCACATGAGTCATTAACAAGCTCTAATCAATGATGAAATAATTAACAGTCAGTTGAAGATCAAATAACATAACCCATTTTATAGCCATCTTTAAACTCAGATTCATATGTTCATAGGTTCATAGGTTGGTACTAGGCTATCAGCTCTAGGGCCTGTATAAGCCTGGCCATAACAATTCCCTGGCTATTTCTTCCCACACTATTTACTTCCCTGGACCCCTGTCTAGCAGGGTGACTGATGTGATCCCCGGGGTGAATTTTCTTTCTCCCATCCAATCGTCAAGGTTCCTTTTGAAGAGTGCCAAAGAGGCACTCTGCTTGACATGTATGGGCAATCTATTCTAGAGTCTGGGGAGTCTCTGGGTCAGGAACCTATCCCTCCAGCATGTTTTGTTTATTGTGATGACAAGGTTTAGATCCCTGGAGCGTGTGTCTCTGAGGGATTGGGATTTCTTTAAGTGTAGCATGTCCAACAGCTCTGGGTTTGACATGGCCTTGTATGTTAAGCATAGATCGCCTCTGAGTAGATGATATGCGACAGAGTATAGCTGGAGTTTTTTAAGGTGGTCAGCGTAGGGCATCTGCTTTAGGCCTTTGATTCCTTTAGTGAGGTATTTCTGTGGCCTTTCCAGTTGTTGACAACTAATCAAAGTATGAAGAGGGGTAACATAGAAAAGGAAAGAGAGAGTCTCACCTTTGTGTTGAACTTTAATGACATGGCCAAAGATTTTTGCGAGAGTTTAAGGATGAATTGGAAATACTGTTTTACTGAGCAAATGAGGCAAACTCTGGGTGATAACCCCAAAATTGTTTATTGTAGGGGGAGGAACATGAAAAACATATTGGAAAGGGAGAACAAATGTTACATTAAATCTAGGATGAGTAAATGTGGGAATTGCACTGCGTGTAGATTTATAGCAGAAGGTGGTCATGTATGTGTGGGGGGTTTTCCACGTACCTTGGCATGTCCAGGCCTATGTAATTGCAACACTAAGTGTTGTGTTTACTTGGCATCTTGTGTGTCATGCGAGGCTTACTATATTGGCATGACAACGCGTAAACTACGTGAAAGAATAGGTGAGCATGTTAGAAGTATTAAGAACAAAGACGAGCACAATGCCCTCTATTTACATAGCAGGTTCTGTAGTAACTTCAAAAAATTTTTGTTTTTTGTTATTGATAGGGTTATGCCATCATCATTAGGAGATATGAATAACAGAGTGGCGGTTTTGGAAACAGAGTGGCAATTAAGGCTTAATGCCACCAAATATCCTGGTCTAAATGACCATATTTCTTTAAAACCCCACCTAAAATGGAAGGCTAGTGTTATATAAAAGAACTACTAGGCTTCAATGAATCTAATAGGGCTGCTAGGAAGACAGAATGTGTTCTGTTATTTTTCATTATATATTATGTTATATTAAATGTTATGTTTCACTTATATATATTTTTTTAGTTTAGTTGAATCAATATTTATAAATAATTTAGTTATATGTATAAGTGAAAACTGTCTGTGTAATGGTATTGATATAAATATTCTAGTAGAATTAATAAGTAATTTTATACACACATTTTATTACATATACATTATATATTTATTTTATATGTTACAGGATATATATGCTTGATTAAGAGGTTATTTAACTTTTAAATAATGAAGGACTAGGATGTAATTGTTCAATTGGGTCACTAATTGGATGATTGGGAATGCATTTTTTGTATTTAATATGGAAGGAAGTGTGTTAGAACAGACTCTGAGGATACCAGTTTACTGGTGAAAGCGCTTAGTCTGTATCTTGTTGCAATAAAGGATTTCGCTTCGTATTTGCTGTAGCTGTTTTCTTGCATTGCTGTGGTGGATTTTTGTTCGTTTGACCTTTCCAGTTGTTGCAGATGTCTTGAGAGGTACATACCAAATGGGGCATTGTATTCTATAATGGGTCTAATGAGGGATGAGTACAGTGGGACAATGACCTCCTTTTTTCTGGATGAAAAGCCCTTAGTGATGAGGTGTGCCACATAGAAGGATTTCCTGACTGTTGTGGCGATGTGGTTATCGAAGGTGAGACCACTGTCCACCTGTGTCCCTAAGTCTCTTATCAAACTTTCGGAGTTTAGTGTACTGCCAGCTATATGGTAATTCATGGATACATGTTTTTTCCCAAAGGGGATAACTATACATTTCTTGGCAGTGAGCTTGAGCCCATGGCTCTGGCACCAAGCATCTGTTTCTTTAAGGCCCTTTTGTAGAGTATCCACATCATTTGGGGATTCAATAATGGCTCCCAGTTTGCAGTCATCTGCAAACTTTGTTATCCAGAGTCCCTTAGTGTTTCTTGTACTTCAGAGAAGTAGATGCCAAACAAGAGTGGTCCCAGGACTGAACTCTGAGGTACTCCACTTGTCACTTGTCTGGAGATGGATTTAGAGTCTGCTACTTTTACAGTGTGGGTTCCATCAGTAAGCCAGTTAGCAACCCATTGGGTGATGTAGGGATTAATGCCCAGCTTAGTAAGTTTATCTATGATTTCAGAGTGGGGGATGGTGTCAAAGGCCTTGGCAAGGTCTAGATAGGCTGTGTGGACCACCTTACCCTTGTCCATGGCTCTGGAGACTGATTCGAAGAAGTCAGTCAAGTTCAGGAGACAAGATCGGCCCTTCACGAACCCAAACTGGGTGGGGTCCAGTGTTTGAAGGTTGCCAATATCTTTGTTTATAAGTTCCATGATAATACGCTCCATGGCCTTGCAGATAAGGCTTGTCAGACTGATGGGACGGTAGTTTCCAGGATCCAAGGTGGATCCCCCCTTGTGGAGTGGGATAACTGTAGCTGTGCGCCACTCAGTGGGCACGAAACCTGAGGTGAGGCTATGATTAAACATGACACTTAGATGAGGTGCCAGTTCATATTGTAGTTCATGTAGTACACAGCCCGGGATGTCATCTGTTCCCATGGATGCTGTATTCTTAGCTTTGGAGAGTGCGTTTTTTACCTGTGTGGCCATTATTACCGGAATTTGGCAATCTTCCGGTATTAAGATGGGCCATTTAGGGGGTGAGAGTGGGGTGAAGTTGGCACTGAATCGATCTGCCAGGATATTGGCAATATCCTTGGGATCAGTATATTTAATGCCATTCTGTTTTAGCTCAGAGCAGATCTGAGCATTGCCATTTAGATTCTTGACATAGTTATAGAATGCCTTGTTGTTGTCTTTCGAATCTTTGGCAATTTTATTTTCGTAACTAGCTTTGGAGGATTTTATGAGGGATCTCAGTTTCTTACTGAGGCTGGTAAGGAAGTTTTTTGCATCCTGGGATTTTCCTCTTTTCTGCAACAGTTTCTTCCTTTTGTTGTAAAGTTTGTTTATGGCAGGGGACCACCAGATTGGCTTCTTTTTTTGGATGAGAGCATCTTGGTTCTATTTGGAATGGCACGATTTATGCATGAGTGGATGTGGTCGTACAGTGCCTTAGTGTAGGATTCAGCAGTTGAACTTTCAGCTCCCGTCTGCATGGGTGTCATGAAGTTTGTCACTTCTGACTTGAGTAGCATGAAGTTGGCTTTGGAGAAGTTTTTTATGGAGGTTTCCTTACTGGGGGGTGGGGGTGGGATGTGGATGTTAAGGGTGATTAGCTTATGGTCAGACGTGACTAACAAGGGGGTGACCATAGGTGTGGAGCATCGATTTCCCATGTTGGTAATGACCAGGTCTAGGATATTGGAGCCCCTGGTGGGACTATGGATTAGTTGATCCAGGGCATTGGAATTTATGAATTCCAAGAACTGTTGGGCAAAGGTGTTGGTACATGAGTAGCTTTCCCAGTTAATGGCAGGGTAGTTAAAATCACCAAGTATTAGGGTGTTTGGTTCTATCTTAATATTTTCCAGTATGTGTAGAAAGGTGTAGTGAGAATCTTGGGGTATGGTGGGGGATCTGTAGCAAGCTACAATTTGGATTGCAGTCTTACCTAGTGTTAGTTGCATCTGGAGAATTTCAGACACATTGTGTTGGGCAACTAGCCTAGTGGTGTGAATATCCTTGGTGAATATTGACACTCCTCCACCTATAGTGTTTCGGTTCTGCTTTGGTGGCCGAAAAGTGTGGTAAGAGTTGTAGCCTGGTATTGCAGGGGTGCTCTCTGAAGCCTTGAGCCAGGTCTCAGTTACTGCACAGATATCGATGTTCTCCATTTTTAGGAGTGCCTCGAGAGAGTGCATTTTGAGGTTTAGACTTCTAGCATTGAGTAGCATTACCTTCAGATTTTGCATGCTTGTACCTGTTACGGTGGTGGTTTTGTCCTTTGAACTTTGCCTAAAAAAGGCACTATAGGGGTTGCAAGAGCCTTAGCCAGTAACCTGAATCCCAGAGGCGACAGGTGCAGACCATCTCTGGCAAAGCATCGTGGTCTGTCAATCATGTCGTCCCAGGCAGACAGATACTGGATCCCCTTTGAATGACACCAGAAGCTTAGCCAATTGTTGAAGTCAATCATTTTGTCCTTATATTGTGGTATCATTCTGGGCGAAGGCAGGATGCTACTCAGGGCTAGTGTCATACCTGCCTGGGCCACATGATCTGAAAGCTCTTCCATGTCTCTTTTCATGTAGTCCAGGGAGGTACGTCTCAAGTCATTCACTCCAACATGGACAATGACAGAATCATATTTGTACTTGTTGTGGAGTGACTTGAGTGCATGCATTATGTGGTGGATCCTGGCACCTGACAGGCAGCTGACTGTAATTTTCTCCTTGTTCAACCTGGTGAAAGGGACATCAGTGTGCCAGACTATAGAGTTACCTATGACTAAAGTGTTAGGTACATTGTCTTGGCTTAGGGGCTGTTGCTGGGTGGCACACAGGTGTTGTGAACTATGTGACACTTTGGTTGTGATTGGTGTTTGTTTGCGTTTCAGCTTCAGAGGTCCTTGTTGCTTGGGCAGATTACAGTTAAGGGCCTCTGCATATGTGGATTTAGTGTTGCTATATGTGGGTGTTGGTGGTGTGGGTTTAGAAGGGCTATGTGTTTCTTGAGGTGTAGTGCGGGTGTTAACCTTCTCCTCTTGACTATCTAGCACAATCTTGGGTGGAGAGAGCTTTGCTTCCATTTTGGCTATGTAAGTGCATCTCTCAGAGGATGTACTGTTGGGTGGTAGGAGGAGAGGGTTGTCTGTGTACATGAGGCAATTGCTGCATTGCCCCAGTATGCCCAGGTTCACCAGGTGGACAGGAGAAATCACCGGAAGCTGACCCTTGGACATGCCTGGTTTGATGCTTTTTCTTTTTTTTTTTTGTAAAGTACAGGAGCTGTTTTCCCTTACCTTAGCAAGGTACTTTGCAATTATAGGCTATTTAGTGCCTACTATTAATTTCTCCTTATTAACAGGGAGAGTTGAGTGCTTGTATCAGTTTAAGGCTTCCTAGTGCTTTCCAGCAGGTATTAGAGAAAGTGCTAGTCAAAGGGATGCTTAAAAGTAAGATGAAAAAAAAATGCACAGTGCAGTGTGCACTACAGAAGGTAGACATGAAAGTAGGTAACTTAAGTTTTACCTGTTTAAAAAGTAAAGGTTTAGTGGAGAGTTACTATTTTTAAAACAGCAAGATGGGTTGAAAGGGGTGGTCACTTTTGTATTCTGGTACTATGGAATACAGTAGGATGGCCAATAAATTTAAATAGTTAAAGGGGAGGAGTTTTTGATTTAGTGATTATTTCACAAGCCAGTGAAAGTAGAGAGGAAATGAGATATATGGTCAGATTAACATAAGAGGCAGGCAACTAGAAAGACAGTGGTATTAACAAGACAATTATGACTGGGTGGGAGGGCGGGGGAAAAAAATTCTACCTGACTCAGAAGAGAGAGAGAGCTGTGGTCTCTTTTGAAGTTTTAATATGCTGTTAAAGCAGAATGCAGGTAAAACACAAGGTAAAGAAAACAAACAGTATTTAAAATATACAAAATACAAAAAATAAAATCAAACTAACCTTTCCTTCACAGCAAAGTGTAGCAGAGTCTGGATGAGCCTTTCTGGTGTTCATAGGAGATTACTAGGCTAATGGCTCAGGACCCCTTACAAGCCAAGACAGTTTTACCTACATTTTTCTTAATTTTCTATCCCTAGGGGAAAGATAAAAAGGGTCAGCAAGTGGGATTTTGACTATTTTTTTACAGGCTTTCTCTGTCCATAAGTGACGTGGGCACAACCAAAGGAGTAAATTTGTGATTTCCCATTCATCGGTCCATATTGCACTTGAAGATGGTCGGGGAAGGGCTCTGCTTAACATCAATAGGAAGCCTATTCCAGAGGATGGTCAATCTCTAGGACACATATCTGTCTCTTCAGCATTATCTATTCATGTCAGAGATCAGGTTTAGATCTTGTGAGCGGGTAATCCTCATGCACTTAGTTTTGCGAATATGTGAAGGTAACCATAGGTCAGGATAAAAAGAGAAATAAAAGTCAGATAGGAAATGGCCCAACACTGAGCCCAGTGGTACATCACTGGTATTTTTTATTTTTATTTTTTTGCTTTCAGAAGTGACATCCATGGCTCTAACCACATGTGTTCTGTTAGATAAATAGTTATCTATCCACTGTGCAACGTAAGGATTTATATTCAAATTTACAAGTCTGTCAATAATGCCTGTAAGGAGAATATTGCTAAAAGCCTTGGTCATGTCCAGATATGCTGTGTGTACTAAATAACCATTATCCACTGCTTCAATGACTTTTTCAAAGAAATTAATGAAGTTAAAGAGGCAGGACTTTCCTTTGATAAAGCTAAATTGTACACGAGCCAGAGTTAATATGTTCCATATAAAGACAGTGAGACTAATGGGTCTATAGTGACCAGGGTCCATAGCTGGGACACCCTTCTTTAACAGCATTATAGTGGTTGTTTTCTAGCTTTCAGGAATGTAACCAGTGGAGAGGTTTATTAACTGGGCCCATGGATGAGGTGTTCTGAGCTTTTGAGAGAGCATAGAGGACATGTTCCATAGTAACTAAAGGGGGTAGCTAGGATTGTGAAATCTGTGGAATAGCTATAACTGGGGGTGGAGTACAATTTGCACTACATTTTTCATCTGAAATATTAACTATTTCCTCTAGGTCAGAGCGGCCAGTATTGCTTTAGACTAACTCCAAGAATTGGTATGTGTTAGTTCTTAATTTACTGACATAGTTAAAGAAAAAATTGCAGTTGTTTTTGGTTTTAGTGGCTATTTTAATTTCATACTCAGCTTTGAGGTTCCTAATGGTACCCTTAAGCTATTAACAAGTTTGTTTAACTCTGCTGTTAAGGTAGGCAGAATGAGGCTTCTTACAAACATTGTCGTTTATTTTCTTGTTATATGATTTATTTATATGGTATTCCATGACAGGAGTCTGTTTTTAAATTTCTCATTATATTTCATGCAGATTGGGACTGCCTTATCAGTACAATTGTTTAAATGGGAGTAGAAGTCAGAGGCCTAGGGAGAGGCTTTAGTAACGGGATCTATCAGAGGAAGATTACAGTAGAATTTATATACATCCTCAACTAACTGAAGAAAGTTTACTTTTGAGAACTTTCTAAATACAGAGGTATTTGTAGGGCATGTTCTATCAGTTTTAAAAGAAGAAATCACAGATTAATGGTCTGACATAACAATGGAGGATAATACATGTAGAGTTGTGTAAGAAGTGATCATATTTGTAAGACAAGGTCAAGCATATTGTGGCCTGTAGTAGAATGGTTAACTATATGCAAAAGGAAGTTAGCATTTATAATGTCTAGGAAGCATTGAGCATACTCCCACTGGCAGTGTAGGCCATCCAGTTTATTGATAGATAATAGAAGTCCCCAGTAGAAAGGTATGAGATTTAATGGGGATTTCAGCTAAGGTGTTACAAATGTTGTGACACTCAGAATGGGAGATACAGGGTGCTATGTAGCTAGCTATGAACTGATATTTAGTCTGGTTTATGGTGATTTGTACAGCTAAGAGTTTACATGTGGTGTCCTAAGAAATCTGTCCTGAGGTGATCATATCCTTGACAAATAGTGATACTTCCCCACAATTGCCAGTAGACCCAAATATGTGATAGGCACCAATCTGAGGAGCAGAGGAAGTATTTTCTAAAATAAGGTGAAGAAAGGCATTGGCTGTTTGGTGTGTTGCTGAAGTATTTTCATTGTTTTGAAACTATGTCTCTGTAGCATCACATATGTGAATGTGTTTAAGTTGCAGGGCAGCCTCAAGTTCAGACATTTTTTGTTAAGACACTTGGTGCTGAGTAGAGATGTATTAATGTGTTCTATGCTAGGTTGGAATATACAGCAGATGGACTATGCCTAAAAAAGGCATTATGGAGGCAGCAAAGGCTTTAGCCAGAATCCAAAAGCCTTGGTAAAAGGTACAGACCATCCCTGACAATGCAGGAAAGCTTACCAGCCATCTTATGCGAAGCTGTCACACACATGGTCCACCTAGAATTATACTAGTTACATGGCCAGTTATTAAGGCCAATTATCTTGCCTTTGAATCCCTGCATCATTCTAGGTGATAGGAAAATACCCCTCAAGACCAGTGTCTTTTCTGCTTCAGATACATGCATAACAGGATCAATCCTATCCTCCTGCATGTCCCTCTGGGTAGAGCACCTAAGGTGAGCCAACCTCTTACTAGGATCACTAATTCACAAAGCCCTTTCTTCATCACCTCTCACCCATAAGCCTTTCAACAAACCCCCTACATATAATCTCAGGGGTAGCTTTCAACACACCCTACTAACTCCTAAAACTAAACGTCATTGTTCTGACCATGCATTTTCCATCCTAGCACCTAAACTATGGGACTCAATTCCTCTCTCAGTCAGAGTCATCCAAAAGTACTCAGACTTCAGACAATAGCTCAAGGAACACCACCTCTTCATCTAAACAATTTGCAACTGTACTCACACAGGTTACATTACATGAACCCAGCAGCTCTCTTACACCCCATTATATCCCTTTTTCATCTCTCTTTAGCTCATCTTGTCATCCCTCACTTACTGCCTCTCATTCATCCTTCCTCCATCTTCTCTATGCATCCCTCATACCTTTTCTCCTTTATAATTCTCTTCCCCTGCATGCCTCTCACACCATTTCTTTGTTTTCTCCCCATGGTATCCTTTCCTGCAACTATTCAGACTCTCCTCTTTCATTGTCTTTATACCTCTCCATATAATGATGTGCTGCTATCCTTATAGCATAAGCCATCTCAGTCATTATGGCTACATCTTATCGAAGAAGCTCTACTAAGCATAATTCCATTTTCCATCATGTTTTGACATTGTAAACTGCTTGTTACCTAAATGCTGTAGCATATTCTCACATCTGTAAATATATATATATATATATATATATATATATATATATATATATATATGTTTTTATAGCATATCTTTGTATCAGTAAATATGTTGTTTTCATTTCTTATGTGATCCTATTCACCCAGCCCCTATAAATATAAATAAATAAAATAAGTAATAAGGTCATACAACTCTTAGGTCACAGTCATATTTGGTAGGATAGAGGGATTTAAGTGCCTTTGCTATGTCAACCTATTCTTATTCATCCTGGTGGCAGTAGTGTTTCTATGTAAGTATGCCCATGGATAGATGCAATATTAATGCACCTTAAAGCTTTGGAGTTGGCACACTTGCGACTCTTAGAAGTATGTTTACCCACTGTGGGTGTGCAGGATGAAGGTGGGTCTGTTACTGTATAAACTAATGTCTGAGGTTTATTAATCTTTAGCCAGAGTGGTATAAGAAGTGTTTTTTAACCATCTCTGCCTAAGTTTGTTTAGTGGAGGTGCTCTGTGCTGTGTGCGAATGTGTGCTATGCTTACTAAATGTGTACTGAGGTGAGAAGGCAACATTCACCTTAAATTGATATCTGTACCTCTAACATATTAAATGATTGTGAGAAAGCAATAAAGCATTTTTAGTATGCATGTGGCAGTTACTACATGCTGCCTCAGAATACCGAGTGCTATTAGGCTGGATATAGAAGGGGCAAGAGCTGACTGAGGTTTTGTAATGGTCAGTGCAGGAGAAGGTGTATGAGGAAACAAGATAGCCTAATAATCTATTGTTGGTATAACATACGAAGGGATATCGGATTGGATTATAAAACAGTGATGTTATGGGATATGCCTAAAGGACATTGGAATATGAGACATGCCACTGTAATATTCACATGTGCAAAACAATGTAAAAGTAACAACATTATGTAGGAGCAATAAAGTAGTTGGTTTCAAGTAGCATATTTTAAATGACATAGCTTTACCCAGCAAGCTAATATGTTCTCTACCAAAGTAGTAGCAATAATGAGCAGCCAATAGTCTAATCTAACCCAACAGATCCTGATGCAGTAACTCTAATAACCCCAGATAACCTCATGAATAGCTCCAGCAAGTGTGGTAACTGTAAAGCAAACAGGTTCAGTGCAGTAGCAGTACAACAGTTAGACAAGTGCAAAGTATATCACACGTATAACTCCATACTCTCTAGAAAAGTACTGTGAAGCAATTGCATTAAATGATGCAATACTATAGTAATCAGAAACAAACAGAAATGCTGCAACACCAATGATCCAAACATGCAGTCATAACATTTACTAATGTGTTTTTGACTACCTTGTATCAATGAGTGGCACAACTGTTATCTTAGATTTTGTCTGTATTGAACAGCAACACAAACACAACAAGGCACAGTGGTGTAATGTTAGTTAAACTTAATAACACAACAGTCAGCAGAACAAAAGTGCTAATTTCACCAATGTGTCCAGAAGATGCGCTCTCAGTATGTCAATAAGCTTAAACAGTTTCATTGTATGTAATATGGCAATAGTAATATCCACCATGGTAGTTCAACTAAGTTGAGAGAGAAAACGTGCTTACATTTATATCATATATAACAAGGAATAAGAGGTTGTCTTACCTGTTGTAGACTAGGCTCTTCAGTAGGTTACTGATAGGATGAAAGCTGCTTGTGCTGAATCCCCAAAGAAAGCAGACAATCAAAATACAGACAAAAATTAATTCCACAGAGGCTGGCCCACCAAAATCAAGTACTCCAATCTTCCGTTGGAGCACAAGCTCAAGTGGCTGTCAAGCAGAAGCCTGTACTCTCAACAGATGCTGATGAAGTCTTTTTAGTGTATTGAATCAGCAAGAATCCAGATGAGAATCATCTTTGTACTCTTCTCCTCCATCTTTGCAGTCTTCTTGCCTTTGGAGTATCCCAGCAATAAAGAACAGTGAACTGGACAAGCCTCCCGGTATTTAAATTTTGCAAGGCTATGCCCCCACAGAAACTAACCAATCAGAAATGCAGCCAATGCCCCAGCAGAAGCTGGCCAATCAAAATCAATCACTCCATTCCTTCACTGGAGCCCAAGCTCAGGCACCTGTCATGTGAAAAGCCTCTGCTCTCATCAAGGCTGGAAATCTGTAGACCCCGTCCTAAGAAGCCCATGAAGTCCTCATAATGCACTGAATCAGCAAGAACCCAGATGGAAAATGGCTTTGCGGTCTTCTTCTACTTCTCTGTAGTCTACTTGTCATCAGAGTTATCGAGCACAGAAGAGTACTGAACTCATTAAACCTCATGGTATTTAAAGTCTATAAGGTACCACCCCCACAAAAGCTGGTTAATCAAAATGCAACTATGACCCCAGATTAGCTAGCAAATCAAAAACAAATCTTCCATTGCCTCACTGGTAGCCAAATGCAGGTAGATGCCATGTGGAAGTCTCTGTTCTCACCAAAATCTGAACACTGCAGACAGTTCTAGGAAGATGATGAAGTCAGGATTCCAAGTGGAAAAGGACTTTGTAATCCTTCCTTTCTTCTCTGTATTTTTCTTGTTTTTGGGGTAGCCCAGCATGGCTCAGTACTGAACTAGGGTCAGTGAAGGCTCATGTGGTCACAGTAGTAATCCTATATAAGCAGTCATTTTGTGGAAATCATTTTAAGAGGTGGCTTGCATATACACCTATCTTGTTCCTTTAGAGACTTGTGGCATGTACTAGTGGGTGCCAGGGGAGTGGCAACCAGACGCTGGAGCTGAAATGGCTTCTTTAATATGAAAACGGCCATTTAAATGTTGCCTGGTGTATGCATATCAACAAATAGCTATATGCATAGCATCACAATGACTTACTGAGATTCATGAAATCATATCCCACTCTGGGTATGGTGACCACGTGTAGTTGTCCAATGGAAACACTGTTCACCTATTACACCAACAGCAATGCATAGATAATGATCAATACATGATTATACATTTATACAAAATGTATAATCATGTATAATCATGATTATACATTTATACAAAATGTATAATCATGTATAATCATGATTATACATTTATACAAAATGTATAATCATGTATAATCATGATTATACATTTATACAAAATGCCAGTGAGCTGTCCACAGCAAGCTTGCACTATCCAAAAATGAATAACAATGGCAGTGACATCAGCTATGCAAGTAAATCAACATAGTAACAACATGGATGCCATCCTGTGGGCTACCAATGAGAGAAAAGATGTTTCCTACTCATCAGAATTATCACTTCCCCTGATCTCATGGTGACTGCTGCAGAGAAGCCCATCACAAGTTGTAAAATGAGACTTGCCTGAAGCTCAGATCTCTGGAATAAATCACAAATTTTGGAGTTTGTTGAATTCTCACTAGCTTTAAAGAGAAAAGCACAACAATGATAATTAATACATAAAAACAAATGCAAAGCAAAATTTCACTTTTTATATGAAGCAAGTCACCTAAGTGGCACACCCCATAGCTACTATATGTTAAAACTGTGTATTAATGAGTCAAGCAGCATACAGCCCACCATTTGAAGAGCTGTGTCCACCAACAACATATTTTCACCATTCCTTTACATTGTCCAGCCTCACATCTGTTTTAGGAATATGACAGGGATGTGGAAAGTGTATATGGGATTACCTCTGGAGCACAAGAAGAGCACATTTTCTTCTGCTTTTTTTAATTGTTTAAGGCTTTTATTTCCATAACAGGAATGGATCCCACCCTAATGCAGTTTCTTTACAGATCATGCGATTAGCATTGCTTCAGTCTTTGATGTTTGGCAAGAATGCTCGTGTCAGCACTTGCATTGTACCCAGAATTCCCTCCTTGTGTAGTTCACATGGAAATAACTATATTGGTAACATATTTAAGTATGCCTGGGATTTCTTTTTTTAGCCCTGTTGCTCTTCCTATTACTAATACAGGAATATCTTTATGTCCTTGCTTCGCGGTGCATTAGTTTCTGGTTGCATGTCTTGGTATTTATAATTTTATGTCTGACAATAATCAGAACACTGTTGTTATTAAGTACAGTTATTTCAATAATTAATGCTGCTTCCTTTCTTTTTTTTCACTGGCTACAACATCTGGTTTATTCCATGTGATCTGTACATCTTTATTTTTGTAATTCTTTGTGATTCATGTTTCCAGTGTTTCACAGCTGTGATGTGTATTGTAATGTTTGCATGATCTCCAGAATAACAATCTTAACGCATTATTGTTCCTTTCAGTCTACAGAACCTCATACCTCTCAACCTACAGACATTCAAAATGAAGCAAAAGCCCTTGAAAAAATAGGAACACACAGCTTAAAATCCGGACACATTATTAGCATAAAAGCTAAATATCAAACAAAACACAACTTTTCCCACTTCAAGTAGAAATGTAAGGATACTATCAGAAACATGTTTAAAAAAGCAGAGAGTGACAAAAACAATGGAAAATTATAAGCACATTATCAAAGAGACAGTATAAAATCTGTTGACTTTAATGAACTGTATCACAAAATTCTATCACCCTAGGTCATTTATTTTTGCTTCAGAAAAAGACAGATGTAAGATGTGAGCCCTTTTACTTTAAATTATTATTGGCACTAGT